>NC_132907.1:17697684-17892684 GCF_047675955.1 Chlorocebus sabaeus
CCCATAATCCCAGCTCCTCGGGCGGCTGAGGCAGGAGAATCACTTGAACCAGTGAGGCGGAGGTTGCAGTGAGCCAAGATTGCGCCACTGCACTCCAGCCTGGGTGACAGAGTGAGACTCCATCTCAAAAGGCAAGTAAATAAATGAAAATAACAAATTAAAAGAACTAATACAGAAAGACATTAATTTACATATGCATACACGGACGCCATTTACCTGCTGGCAGTATCATCTCCCCAAAGGCACAAAATTCTTCTATTCCCTTTCATACCTATAGTTTGCACTACTATCTTTCTCCCCACTTATTTGCGTTTTAGCTTTGTATCAGCTCATACGTGTAACCATGCTGAAGAGACTTCAGACTCATTTCCTGTTCAGATTTTTGGCACAACATGTAGCAGCACTGTATCATTAACAATTATGATAAATCAGACAATCTACATTAAAGTGCTTTTATAACAAAAAAAGTGTCAAACAAATATTAGCTATCATTCTGTTTTTTTAAGGCTGCTGTTAAAGCTAATATGGAGAATTTCGACTTCTCTAGTATTAGCTGAGCAGTTCTATCAGACCAACTTTTGCCACTGATAAAAGTAACAAACTGTGGTGCAAAATATCACAAAACAACTGCCTGTAGGCACTACAGAGTGACCAAAACAGCTATAAAATGGAAGGGACATCAACAATACCTTGGAAGCAGGGAGAGAGAGCTCTAGGTGGTTTTTTTTGTTTGTTTGTTTGTTTGTTTTTTTGAGATGCAATCTTGCTCTGTCACCCAGGCTGCAGTGCAGTGGCGTGATCTCGGCTCACTGCAAGCTCCGCCTCCCAGGTTCACTCCATTCTCCTGCCTCAGCCTCCCAAGTAGCTGGGACTACAGGCGCCTGCCACCATGCCCGGCTAATTTTTTGTATTTTTAGTAGAGACAGGGTTTCACCATGTTAACCAGGATGGTCTCGATCTCTTGACCTCGTGATCTGCCCGCCTCGGCCTCCCAAAGTGCTGGGATTACAGGCGTGAGCCACCGTGCCTGGCTTAGGTGGTGTTTTCATTCATGCCTTTCAGCCTGAGGGTGTGCCCCAGTAGATGCCAAAAGAAGGGGAGAGGTACAGCTAAAAACTCAGAAACCCACAGTCTTGCTGGCTTGAAGAATCTGAGGACAGAGCTCAGGACAACCACAGCAGCTAGAAAGCCAGAGGACAATGCTGAAAGGGACACAGCCTAAGAAGAAGGAACTCCAAATTCACATATAAACTCTACTCAAATTTCTGGCTGATCACTGGAACTATACATGCACAGGACAGGTACTAAGCAATCCAGATAAAACAATAAATATTTCATCTGCTGCCTTCTGTAAAGGAGGTAGAGTTTGACATCTGAATCCAATCAACTTGACTGCTGAAAACAAGACTAAAAATCAACACTCTGAGGGAACATAACAGAATCCAGAGGCTCTACAATGTATCATTCACAATATCTATTATATAATCCAAGATTAACAGACCTACAAAGAAATAGGAAAACAAAACTCAGTCATCAAAAAGCAATCAATGGGGCAGGTGCAGTGGATCAAGCCTATAATCCCAGCACTTTGGGAGGCGAAGGAGGCAGATCACTTGAGGTCAGGAGTTCGAGACTAGCCTTGGCAACATGGTGAAACACCGTTTCTACTAAAAATACAAAAATTAGCCAGGTATAGCAGAGCATGCCTGTAGTCCCAGCTATTTGGGAGGCCGAGGCAGGAGGCAGAGGTTGCAATGAGCTGAGATTGAGATTGTGCACTACAGCCCGGGGTGATAGAGGAACTCTGTCTCAAAAAAAAAAAAAATTAAAAAACTTTTTTAAAAAAAAGTAATCAATGAAGACCAATCACAAGATGAAAGAGATATGGATTTAACAGACAAATATTTCAAAGAAGATATTATAATGCTAACTGGACATAAAAGCAATACACTCATCAAGAATAAACAGGAAATCTCAAAAAATAAAAACTAATTCTAGAACAGAAAATTCGCTATATGGGTAGAGAGTATGGTTGTAATTACAGTCAATGAACTTGAAGATAAATAAAGATAAATTATCCAGTCTTATAGGAAAAAAAAGAAAGCCTCAGGGACTCATGAGGCAATAGTAAAAGGTCTTCTCCCACAACCTGAGATGAGGTCTCATTATATTGCCCAGGCTGGTCTCAAACTCTTGGATTCAAGCAATCCTAGTGCCTCAGCCTCCCAAAGTGTTAGGATTACAGGCGTAAGCCATTGTACCTGGCCAAAAGGTCTTAACATATATTGAATTGAAGTTCCAGAGAAGAGAAAATGACTCAGCACAAAATATTACAAGAAAAATCCCAAATTTGGTTAAAGAAGAATCTACATATGTATGAAGCTCTAATAGCCTCAAGGTGATAAATGCAGTTACCCACAAGTAGGTTTACCATATTATAGTCAAACTACTAAAAATCAAAAATAAAAGAGAAATTCCTGAAAACAGCCAGAGAAAAATAACACAGGAGGAACAAGTACACCTGTGAATGCTGACTTCAAACTAGAAACAACAGAGAACAGAGGAGGAAAAAAACAAAACACGACAAAACATCTGTCAACTCAGAATTCCATTTCCAAGAAAATATCCTTCCTGAACAAAGAAAAAATAAACAGTTAAATTAAAAGAACTCATTACTAGCAGATGGACACCATAAGAAATGTTCTTTAAAATGTGTTCAGATTGAAGGAAAATGATACAGATTTTCATAAAGGTATAAAGATTACTGGAAAGATTACAGGTGTATCTGACTATAATAAATATGAAACCTACAGCATAAAGAACAGGGATAGAGATGAATCTATACAGACACATATGAGTTCTTAAGTATAAGATGGGCCGGGCACAGTGGCTTGTGCCTGTAATCCCAGCACTTTGGTAAGCCGAGGCAGGTGGAGGTGGATCACTTGAGGTTGGGAGTTTGAGACCAGCCTGGCCAACATGGCAAAACCCTGTCTCTACTAGAAATACAAAAATTAGCCAAGTGTGGCGGCACGCGCCTGCAATCCCAGCTACTTGGGAAGCTGAGGCACAAGAATCACTTGAACTCAGGGAGTTTGAGGCTGTAGTGAGCTATGACTGAGTCACTGCACTCTAACCTGGGAGAAAGAACAAAGCTCTGTCTCTTAAAAAGAGATGGAGTGGTATAATATTAACTTCAAGTATGGTTTAATCTCTATGGCAACCACTAAAAGAATAATAATTTAAGAAGGTATGCTATAAGCCCCAATATGTTCAAGTTATTAAATTAACCCAAAAGAAATCAGGAAAGGAAGAGGAGAAAAAAGAAGTAAAAACCACAGGCTATTTTCATATACGTACTTCTATGTCAAAAAAAAAAGGAAAGAAAAAATAAATAAATAAATAAAAGGAAACCAAAACACAAGATATAAACAGAAAACAAATAGACCTAAATCCAATCTTGTCAAGAATTATATGAAATATATATGGACTAAACTCTTTAATTTAAAGGTAGAGTTGTTGGAATGGATAAAAAAGGAAGCCACAATTATATGTTGCCTAGAAGAGATGAATATTGAAAACAAAGACACAAGTTGAAAGCAAACAGTAAAGCATAAGAAGGGTAGAGGGACTATATTAATATCAAAGAGTAGACCGTAAGATATAGAGTATTACTGCAGATAATGCAGAACTTTTTTTTTTTTTTCTTTTTTTAAGACAGAGTCTCACTCTATGACGCAGGCTGGAGTGCAGTGGTGTGATCTCAGCTCACTGTAACCTCCACCCCCCGGGTTCAAGCAATTCTCCTGCCTCAGCCTCCCAAGTAGCTGCGATTACAGGTGTAATCTCACCAAGTCTCACTAATTTTTTTGTATTTTAGTAGAGACAGGGTTTCACCATGTTGCCCCCTGGTCTTGGACTCCTGAGCTCAGACAGTCCGCCTGCCTCGGCCTCCCAAAGCGCTTAGGATTACAGGCATGAGCCACTGCGCCCAGCCCAGAACATTTTATAAAGATGAAAGAGTCAACTCATTAGGAAGACACAACAATAATATGTGTACAACATACCTAATAGAACTTCAAAGTACATTAAGTTATAATGGAAAGAATTTTTAAAAAGAAGGAAGCAAGTTCACAGAGTTGGTGATTTTAACACTCCTCAGTCACAACATCCTCATTAGTATAATGGTGAGTAAAAGAAAATGAAACACAAATGTACAAAAAAATTCAGTAGAAACAACAGGTAATCTGAACCGACCTATATCCACGCAAGCGATTGAATCAATAATTAATACCCTTCCAAAACAGAATGCATCAGGCCCAGATGGGTTCATAGGTAAATTCTACCAGATATTTAAGGAAGAAATTATGCCAGTTCTCTCAAATCTCTTCCAGAAAACAGAAGTAGACGGAATACTTCCTAACTCATTTTATGAGGCCAACTTTAGCCTAATAGCAAAAACAGACAAACATTACAAGAAAGAAAAAACTACAGGCTGAGCACAGTGGCTCACACCTGTAACTCCAGCACTTTGGAAAGCCTAGGTGGGAGAATCACTTGAACTCAGGAATTCAAGGGCAGCCTGAGCAACATAGCGAGACTCTCTTAAATAGCCAGGTGTGGCGGGAGACTTGCTTGACCCTGTGAAGTCAAGGCTGCAGTGAGTCCTGATCGTGCCACTGCCCTCCAGCCTGGGCAACAGAGCGAGGCCCTGTCTTAAAAAAACTACAGACTGACATCTCCCATTAGCACCGACACAAAAATCCTCCACAAAATATTTAGCAAGTCCAACAATATGTAAAAAGAATTATATACCACAACTGAATGTGATTTATTCCAAGTATACAAAAGGCTAGTTCAACATTCAATAATCAATTAATGTCGTCTATTACAAAAACAGGCTAAACAAGAAAAATTACATGATCATATCAACAGATGCCCAAAATGCATTTCACAAAATCCAACACTCAATTCATAAAACTCTCAGCAAACTAGGAATCGAAAACCTCCTTTACCTTGATAAAAAACCTTGAGCTAACATGATACCTAATGGTGAGAAAGTATTTTTATATATATATATATATATAATACATATGATATATATAATATATAAATATATATAATACATATGATATATATTATATATAAATATATATAAAATACATATTTTTATATATAAATAGAAATATTTTTTTTTTAAATTTATTTATTATTATTAAACTTCAAGTTGTAGGGTACATGTGCACAACGTGCAGGTTTGCTACATATGTATACTTGTGCCATGTTGGTGTGCTGCACCCATCAACTCGTCATTTACATCAGGTATAACTCCCAATGCAATCCCTCCCCCCTCCCCCCTCCCCATGATAGGCCCCGGTGTGTGATGTTCCCCTTCCCGAGTCCAAGTGATCTCATTGTTCAGTTCCCACCTACGAGTGAGAACATGCGGTGTTTGGTTTTCTGTTCTTGTGATAGTTTGCTAAGAATGATGGTTTCCAGCTGCATCCATGTCCCTACAAAGGACACAAACTCATCCTTTTTTATGGCTGCATAGTATTCCATGGTGTATATGTGCCACATTTTCTTAATCCAATCTGTCACTGATGGACATTTGGGTTGATTCCAAGTCTTTGCTATTGTGAATAGTGCTGCAATAAACATACGTGTGCATGTGTCCTTATAGCAGCATAATTTATAATCCTTTGGGTATATACCCAGTAATGGGATGGCTGGGAATAGAAATATTTTTATAAATGTATTTATATAAATATATATAAATTTATATATATTTAATGGTATTCTCACTATGATGAGGCAAAAGGCAAGGATGTCCCCTTTACTACTCCTATTTAACATAGTACTGAAAGTCCTACCTAATACAATAACAAAAGAAAGGGAAATTCAAAATGTGTAGACCGGGAAGAAGGAAGTAAAACTGTCACTGCTTGCAGATGACATATTTGTCCATGTAGAAAATGAACTCGCATACACACACCCACTCACCCCTCCAGGCCAGGTGCAGTGGCTCATGTCTGGCAATCTCAGCACTCTGGGAGGCAGAGGCAGGAGAATCACTTCAGCCCAGTAGTTCAAGACCAACCTGGGCAACATAGTAGGACATCATGTGTACAAAAAAATTTTTTTTAATTAGCTGGACATGGTAGCACGTGCCTGCAGTCCTCATGGTAGCACATACCTGCAGTCCTATCTACGGCAGAGACTGAGGCAGGAATACTCGAACCTAGGAGTTCAAGGTTGCAGTGAGCTATGATTGGGCCACTGCACTCCAGCCTGGGTGACAGGGCAATATGCTGTCTCTTGAAAAATAAATAAACAAATAAAAAATAAAACACATTAATTAATTTCAAAAAAATTCCAAATGTAATTTCTATTAGCACACCAAAAATTAGGTATAAATCTAACAATATATGTACAAGATCTATACCAAGAAAGTTATAAAACTCTGATGAAGTTAATCAAAGTAGATCTAAGGAAATATTCCATGTGTATGCATAGGAAGACTCGATACTGACAAGGTATTAGTTTTTCCTAACTTGATCTATAAATTCAGTGCAATCCTATTCAAAATCAATGCAAGTTATTTTGTGAGTATCAAAAAATAAATTCTAAAGTTTATACAGAGGTGAAAAGACTCAGAATAGCTAACACAATATTGAAGAATGTTGAAGGTCTGACACTACTCAACCTCTTTTAGATACTATAAAGCTACAGTAGTCAAGACAGTAGGATATCTGTGAAAGGACAAGTAGACCAATGGAACACAGTCCAAAAATAAATCCGCACAAATACAGTTAACTGATCTTTTGACAGAGAGCAAAGACAATTCAATAGAAGAGTCTTAAAAAAGAATCTAGACACAGACCTTGCACTCTTCACAAAAATTAACTCAAAATTGATCATGGAATTAAATGTGAAACTCAAAACTATAAAACCTCTAGAAGATAACATGGAAGAAATTCCAGCGGTCTGACCTTGCCTTTGGCACTGACTTTAGATATGACACCAAAAACACAATCCATTAAAAAATTGGTAAGTGGGACTTAATTTAACTTCTGCTCTGCAAAAGACACTATTAAGAAAGAAAAGACAGGCTACAGGTGGAGAGAAAACATTTGCAAAAGACATATCTGATAAAAGACTGTTACCAAAAATATACAAAGAGCTCCTGAAGCTCAACAGTAAAAAAAAAAGACCCAGTTTACAAATGGGAAAATATCTCATTGAAAATATACAGATGACAAATAAGCATATGAAAAGATGCTCAACATCATATAGCATTAGGGAATTATAAATTAAAATGAGATACCAATACATACCTATTAAAATAGTGAAAATCCAAAATCCCGACATCAGAAAATGCTAGAGAGGATGTGGAACAACCAGAACTCATTCACTGTTGATGGAAATGAAAAATTGTACAGCTACATTGGGAGACACTATAACAGTCTTATTTTTTATTTACTTTGATAAATGACTGAGAGATAGACAGTCAGGATCTCACTCTGTTGCCCAGGCTGGAGTGCAGTGGTACATTCATAACTCCCTGCAGCCTGGAACTCCTGGCTCTAGTGATTTTCCCACTGTAGCCTCCTGAGGAGCTGAAACTACAGGTGTGCACCACCACACCCATTAATTTTTTAAAGTTTTTGTAGCGATGGGGTCTCACTACATGCCTCAGGCTCATCTTGAACTCCTGGCTTCAATCTTCCCACCTCAGTATCTCCCAAAGTGTTTGTATTACAGGCATGAGCCACTATGTACAGTCCACTGACAGTTTCTTAGAAAACTACACATACCTTACCACCTAATCCAGCAATCACAGATCATTAATATTTATCCAAATGAGTTGGAAATCTTTTTTTTTTTTTTTTTTTTTTTTTGAGACAGAGTCTCACTCTGTCGCCCAGGCTGGAGTGCAGTGGCCAGATCTCAGCTCACTGCAAGCTCCGCCTCCCGGGTTCATGCCATTCTCCTGCCTCAGCCTCCCGAGTAGCTGGGACTACAGGCGCCCGCCACCTCGCCCAGCTAGTTTTTTTTTTTTATGTTTTAGTAGAGACAGTGTTTCACCATGTTAGCCAGGATGGTCTCGATCTCCTGATATTGTGATCCACCCGTCTCGGCCTCCCAAAGTGCTGGGATGACAGGCTTGAGCCACCGCGCCCAGCCAGAATTCTTTATCCATACAAAAACCTGCACACTAAAGTTTATAGCAGCTTAAACTGCCAAAACATGAATGCAACCAAGATGTCTTTCAACAGGTAAATGGATAGGCAAATTGTAGTACATCCATACAATGAAACGTTCAGCAAGAAAAAGAAATGAGCCGGGTGGGCACTGTGGCCCAGGCCTGTAATTCCAGCACTTTGCAAGGGCAAGGCATGAGGATTGCTTGACCCTAGGAGTTTGAGACCAGCCTAGGCAACACAAGGAGATCCCATCTCTATAAATATTATTTTTAAAAGGGAAAAGAAATGAACTATCAAGTCATAAAAAGATATGGAACACCTTATATGTATATTGCAAACTGAAGCAACTAATCTGAAAAGGCTATATATTATATGATTCCAACTACATAACATCCTGGAAATGCCAAACTACAGAGAGTAAAAAAATCACTGGTTGCCAGAGGCTGAGGAGAGATGGAGCACTCCAATGAACAGATGGGGATTTTCAGAGCAGTTAAACTATTTTGTATGATATAATAATGGTGCATACAGGACAGCAGGACATTATGCATTTGTCCAAACGCAGAAACTCTAGGGTTCTACATTTTATAAAAAAGGAAAACAAACCCAGAACTGTACAAAAAATTAATTTTAATATAAACTATGGATTATTCAATAATGTATTGATACTGGTTCATAAATTATAATAAATGTACCACACCAATGCAAAATGTTAATAATAGGGAAGACTGAGGGCAGGAGAGAGGGATTAAGTATGGAATCTCTGTACTATCTGCTCAATTTTTCTGTAAACATAAAACTGATGTAAAAACTCAAGTCTATTAATTTTTAAAAACAGATGACACAAGCCTAAAGACATAATGTTATATTTCATAACATGTGTTAAACTATTATAAAAGTGAAACAAAGAAATCATTCAAAATAAAGCCGTAATAACGAATTAACACTGATTTTCATACCTGCTGACACCTATTTCTTATAACCTGATCAAAGCTATGTCTGTCTTTCCCTTTGTTAGCAGGTGGTTTTTTGGTTGGTTCTATTATTTGTTTTTAATAGAGTCACCTAGAGCAAAAAGAAGCAATTCAAACATCAGTCTGGGGTTTGGTGAAGAGAAGTTGATTAATGGATACAAAAATACAGTTAGAAGGAATATATTCTGGTGTTCAATAGTATAGTAGGAAAAATTATAGTTAATAGTAATTTATTGTTTATTTCAAAACAGTTGGAAGCACTGTAATGTACCCAACACAAAAAGATGATAAATGGTTGAGGTGATGGATATCGCAATTACCCTGACTTGATCATTACACGTTGTATATGAATATCAAAATATCACATTACCACCTAAATATGTACAACTATATCAATTAAGAATACAAAACGCCCCTGAACACTGGTCATTTAACAAGTATTAATACATGATTTACATACTTAGCTAGTCAAGAAAGAACTATATTTGTGGACTGCCCACTCTATGCCCAGCACTGATTTATCTGACAAAAACTTCTGTGATTCTACTACTAGGTAGACATTCTACCAGACACTAGGGACACAATGCAGCACATTCTAATAAGCAGTGAGCCCATCTACAGAGTGGGAAAATAAAATATTGCATGTGGTCAATCTGTCCTGTTTAGTCTACAGAGTTCAATTCATCTAACTAAATGACCATATCAAAGCAACGGTACCTTGCTACTCAAAGTATGGTCTGGGACCAGCAACACTGGTATCACCTAGGAAATTGTTACAAATGAAACCAGAACCTCACTTTTAGATCTACAGAATGGGAATCTGAATTGTAGTAAGACTGCCAAGTGGTAAGTGTACACATTAAACTTTGAGAAGCACTGCTATCATAAATATCTTAATATCCCCATATTAACCATCAGTTAGTGAGGCAAGTATCTCTGTGAAGTTACATAAATTATGTAGTCAATTTACTTATCTATAAAATTAAAACAGGTAACATTTTTCTTGAATCGAAAACAGCTTTTTGGCCAAGCACAGTGGCTCACACCTGTAATCCCAGCACTTTCAGAGGCCGAGGCGGGAGGATCACAAGGTTAGGAGATCGAGACCATACTGGTTAACACGGTGAAACAAGTCTCTACTAAAACTACAAAAAATTAGCCGAGCGTGGTGGCAGGCGCCTGTAGTTCCAGCTGCTCGGGAGGCTGAGGCAGGAGAATGGTGTGAACCCGGGAGGTGGAGCTTGCAGTGAGCCGAGATTGCGCCACTCACTCCAGCCTGGGTGACAGTGACAGTGCAAGACTCCGTCTCAAAAAAATAAATAAATAAAATAAAACAATTTTTCCACTCTTTCTCTCACTGCATTTACTGTCATTCTGTGTTAGATCAATGACTACTATTTAAACTAAAATTGAGCCAAAACTCATTTCTTATGGTTCAGTTCCTCTACTGAAGCATTTTTAGTTATTCTAAGAAAAAACACTGTTATTACTGAATCACAGAATGATCTTCAGCATTAGAAGGCAGGCACAGAGTGACAAAATCAGCCTAGTCTTTCCTCCAGCACTGGCCAGGGTCTTATCTCCAGTGAATGGGTCATTCAACAAAGTTGGCCTTAATGCAATGGCCATTAAAATTATATTAACTCTTTTCATTCTGAAGAGATACTATTTGCTTTTAAAAATCATGATTTATGACAGGTGCAGTGGCTCACACCTGTAATTCTAGAACTTTGGCAGGCTGAGGTGGGAGGATCACTTGAGCTCAGGAGTTCAAGACCAGCGTGGGCAATATAGTGAGACCTCATCTCTACAAAAAAAAAAAAATTAAAAATTATGGCCAGGTGAAGTGGCTCACACCTGTAATCCTAGCACTCTGGGAGGCTGAGGCCAGCGGATTGGTTAAGCCCAGGAGTTGGAAACCAGCCTGGGTAACACAGCAAAACCCCGTCTCTACTAAAAATACAAAAAATTAGCCAGGCATGGTGGCACACGGCTGTAGTCCCAGCTACTCAGGAGGCTGAGGTGAAAGAACGACCTGAGCCCGGGAGGGCCAGGCTGCAGTGAGCCAAGATCATGTCACTGGACTCCACCCTGGGCAACCAGAGTGAGACCCTGTCTTTAAAAAAAACCAAAAAGGCCAGGCACGGTGGCTCACGCCTATAATCCCAGCACTTCGGGAGGCTGAGGCAGGCAGATTACCTGAGGTCGGCAGATTACCTGAGGTCAGGAGTTTGAGACCAGCCTGGCCAACATGGTGAAACCCCGTCTCTACTAATTAGCCGGGTGTAGTGGCAGGCACCTGTAATCCCAACTACTCAGGAGGCTGAGGAAGGAGAACTGCTTGAACCCAGGAGGTGGAGGTTGCAGTGAGCCGAGATCGTACCACTGCACTCCAGCCTGGGCAACGAGAGTGAAACTCTGTTTCAAAAAAAAAAAAAAAAGACGCCCATGGTGGCACACACCGGGACGCCAAAGTAGGAGACTGAGGCTGCAGTAAGCCATGATTACACCGGTGTAATCCAGTCTAGGCAAAAAGACCTCATCTCTATAAAAAAAAAATTTAGTGGTCACAGGCGGTGGTTCACACCTGTAATCTCAGCACTTTGGATCACCTTGGGGTCAGGAGTTCAAGACCAGCCTGGGAAACATGGTGAAACCCCGTTTCCACAAAAAATTGAAAAATCAGCCAGGCATAGTAGCGCACACCTGTTGACCCAGCTACTCAGGAAGTTGAGGCTGGAGGATCACTTGAGCCCAGGAGATGGAGGCTGCAGTGAGCTGAGATCACGCTACTGCATTCTAGTCTGGGTGACAGAGCACATCCTGCCTGAAAAGGAAAAAAAAAAAAAAAAAAAAATCAAAAAACCTGTTTGTAACAAAGACCGTGCATATTCAAGGATACTTGGGTCTGAGTCTTCTCGGCAGCTGTCCTTACTTTGGCCCAAGTAAACTCTTCAAATTATATTTTGTGCCTCAGCCTCTTCCTTTTAGGTCAACAAAGGCAATAATTCCCTCCTTCCAAGAATATGTACATAAAAGAAGCCCTTTATCTTATACTTCACTTGAAAACGAACACTTTCTTCGAGATAATAGTTTTCTACCAGGTTTCAGGAATAGCAAAATTGTTAAAAGAATGAGGGGGAAAAATGGTGCCAACATCTTTCAACAGTAAAATCCCCCTGAGTCATTTACAAGTGATCAAATGCCACAATTCAACAGTAAGAGAACCCTCAAACACTAGGCTTCTTTGGGCTCTTCTTACAGGGTCAATAAAGTAAATGTAATACAAAGTTTAGATACTATTTTCTGTCAACACAAAAATCATTGTATGATTATTAATTAGTCACAATACCACTCTACACAAATATGTGCAATAACTGAGGACAGAAAATCAGTTATTCTATCCAAACATTAACATTTTTATCAATTATTTCCAACATGCTTTTTGTCCTCAGACAGAATAATACTTTACAAAGCTATTATGCCACAACTAAACTTAATACTCTTGCAGAGAAGCCCAGGGCATCTCACCTAACACTGCTAATTTATTAATCTGCCTTCTTTCCTATAAAGTTTCATGTCTTTCCAATACTAGATTACCTTAAAAACAATTATAATTTCAACTGGTCAATCTACTTTAATCTAAGTATTGGCAAATAATCTTAAAATACAGGGAATGCACTTTATAACTTCATTTCAAAAGATGCAATTTACTAAGCATTAGACTTTAGTGTAAACCATTTTCTATAATTCATGATAAAAGAATTCAACAGGTGAAAAAATAATCACTAACCTGATATAATTATAAAACGTAATTTTTGATTTTGCTAACTAAAAACTGACAAAGTCCAGGGAATAAATAAACTGAGCTATGGGCATTTGCAGGTTATAAACTGCAAAATGTGCAAGGTGCTATAAATAATGCATATAAAAGACTAAAAGGATTGTAAAGAAAATCGAATTATTTAGGATTAAGGATATTTGGGATGAAGAGGGAAGACCTTAATTTAAAATGCAGAAGATGCACCTAAAATGTGAAAGATGCAGGTTTGCTAAATTTGAGAAGATTCACTGAGAGCCACACTGAATAAGAATGCAGATGGAGAATACAACTGCAAAGGGTTTCCAAAGGGCTGAAGCTCAACAAACACAACATAAAAACGGCCACAGCAGGATTCAGCAGAAAGGAAGGACAAAGAGCAGGGGCCTGGAAAGTAAAGCTTTGATAATTTCTGCTTCAAAATCTGACGTATCTCTTGTACGATTTTAGAAAATGATTTTGCTCTATTGATTCATTTAAGAGACATGAAGCAGAGGTCGGGTGTGGTGGCTCATGCCTGTAATTCCAGCACTTTGGGAGGTCTAGGTGGGCGGATCACTTGAGGCCAGGAGTTCAAGAGCAGCTTGGCTAACACGGTGAAACCCTGTCTCTACTAAAAATACAAAAATTAGCCAGGCGTGGTAGTGCACACCTGTAATCCCAGCAGGTTTACTTGCCAAAGTTAAGGAAATGTGCCCGGAAGATAGGTCTACGCCTTTCTCTGAAGATAATTTTGAGAGCTCCAAATGTAAAGGGGAAAGGGCAGGTTACTGAGAAGTACACAATTTTCATGTAAGCGGGGTTAGGAAAAATAGTCATTCATGCCTTTGTCTGGCCCAGTGAATCTGCACCTTAAAAAATGTTTACTTTTTAAGGGAACATTTTATTTATTTATTTATTTTAAAGACAGCCTCTCACTTTGTCACCCATGCTGGAGTACAGTGGCTCCATCATGGCTCATTATAACCTCAATCTCCCGGGTTTAAGTGATCTTCCTGCCTCAGCCTCCTGAGTAGCTGGGACTACAGGCATGTGCCACCACACCTGGCTAATTTTTTGATTATTATTATTTTTTTTTTGTAGAGACGGCACTTTTACATAAGATAACACAGACGAAATGGGGCAGGAGAACAATCAGATATGCATTTGTGTCTGGTAGGCAGGGGGGTGACTGCACCTGTAAGGATATGCTATCAATTTACATTGCCATAGTGAAATTTTAGCAGAAAAACCTCAGGGTAAAAATCTTGGAGCTCACTATGAAATTTGCTTGTGGGCAAAATACGGGGACGCATGTAGCTTTTCATCTTGTAGCCATCTTATTTAGGAACCAAAAGGGACAGGTTTGTGTGACCCAGTTCCCAACTTAACTTTTGCCTTTGGCTTAATGAGTTTGGGGTCCCTAGATTTATTTTCCTGTCACAAAATCACTAAGTAATATCTTCACCATTAATTATTAAAACATGCAAATAATTACTGTGAAAGGGAGTGACTTAGGATACTCGGATGGAGGAAGCCTACCCCAGCAATGATACTGCATCTGTGGCCCTGGGAACTGCCTTTAGGTCCATTTGGTCTGTTTCCCCTACTGACAAATAAGGACAAGTGCCATACATTTCCACATTTACACTGCCCATCTCTGTTCTTGCTTTGTAAAACTACTGAATCATTTTAAAATTATTCCTGCTAATTATTACTTGTTAATACTAGAATCTGAAAAAAAAAATATGACTCAAGGGACATAAAATCAAAAAAGAAAAAAAAATCTGGGGCCAGGTGTGGTCACTCACGCCTGTAATACCAGCACTTTGGGAGGCCAATGTGGGTGGATCACTTGAGCTCGAGTTTGAGACCAGCCTGGGCAAAATGGTGAAACCCCGTCTCTACAAAAAAACCCCACAAAAATCAGTTGGGTATGGTGGTTCATGTCCATAGTCCCAGTTACTCAGGAAGCTGAGGTGGGAGGATCGCTTGCTCCCAGGGGGTTGAGGCTGCAGTGAGGCAAGATCAAGCCACTCATGGCAGTGGCGGGCCATCTAGAGTGATTGCTGCCATCACATCAGCTGCAGTGGAGAGGCATGAGCGGTAGTGGCAAAAGCGGCTGTGGGAGCAGCAGTGGTGGCAGTGGGTTCCCTGTGCCCCATGTCCCAGGGGCACCCAACTGAGCCACCCCCACCCTCACAGGGTGAGGCCTCTCCTCACTGTCAGCGCCTGTTCCACTCACAGGGCAAAGTTGAGGCCAACCCCAGGTCTGTCACAACCTGGCTGGGTGTGCGCATGCTCGGGGCAGTGCTGACATACCAGCCCCCTGCCACTTTGGCCTGCTGCGGACTTTGGGTGCCAACGAGCACAGAAGGGAGGCCAAGGGGGTGCTGGGGGCAGCTCAGCGCTGGCCCACAGATACTCCTTGGCACAAACAGCCTGGGCACCATAAACGGCAGCAGGAGGCAGACAAGCTCCTGGGCAGGAGTGGGTGAGTCCTTGGTGAAGCACCACCTTCAAGTCGGGGAGGGCCTGAAGCCTGGGTGTCAGACTTCTGATCCTGCCAACTGGGGTGGGAACTTGTGGTGCCTTTTCCAGGCACCTGCCCATGTTTGCCCATGGACCATTCCACATACACTTCCTCCCCTGAGGCCCATAAAAGCCCCAGATTCAGCCAGATGATGGGAGACCAGTTGCAGAGAGGAGCTTCCCACCCCAGGTCTCCTCTCTGCTGAGGGCTGAAGAGATGACCAGACAACCAGCTGCAGAGATGAACTACTCTCTGCTGAGAGCTGGACACTCATTGGGATGACCTGCCTAGCAGAGAAAAGCTACCCTCCCTACTGAGAGCTGAAGAAATGATGGGACAACCAGCTGCAGAGATGAGCTACCCTCTTTGCTCAAAGCTGAACACTCATCGGGACACGCTGGCTACAGAGAGGAGCTGCCCACTGCAGGTCTCCTCTGAGTTCTTCTATTGCTCAATAAAGCTTCCCTTTGTCTTGCTCACTCTCCACTTGTCTCTTATCTGCGTACTTCATTCTTACTGGACGCAGAACAAGAACTCAAGACCCACTGAATGGCATGGCTAAAAGAGCTGGAACACAAACAGGGCCGAAACACCCCTTGCCCACAATGTTACAGGCAACAAGAGAAGAGGACAGAAGAGCTGTGGCCCTTTGGGGACCCCAGACCTAGGAAATCCCCAAGCCAGAGCTGTGACACCCTTTTTAAGGCTCTGCAGTTC
Organism: Chlorocebus sabaeus; assembly: GCF_047675955.1. Taxonomy (NCBI): domain Eukaryota; kingdom Metazoa; phylum Chordata; class Mammalia; order Primates; family Cercopithecidae; genus Chlorocebus; species Chlorocebus sabaeus. The sequence goes on from NC_132907.1 coordinate 17,713,915, forward strand.
CTGGAGTCTCCAAGCTTCCAGGCACCACACTGCGTTCCCTGGTGTCAGCCGTGGAAGCTGCTTATTATATCCCTGGTTCAGTCGCAGCCTCACAGGAGCTGGTGCCAGTACTGGCACCTGGAGCTGCCCACCCCACCACAGTCAGAGTGCCTGGTTGTACGCAGTGGCCAGACCCCACATTCACTAACACACCCCTCACCGCTCCATGACTGGCTCTCCCTTGGCAAGTGTGGGACTCAGACTGGTAGCAGGAGCCGAGCACAGCCTGCCAGGCTGAGCGGGTAGAATGAGCCTAGCAGGCCAGAGCAAAACTCAGGCAAAGGCACCACTGGTCACAGAAGTTTCTGGCTGGTGAGGTGACACTCCAAGGATCCCGTAACACCACTGTACTCCAGCCAGAGGGAGACTCTGTCTAAAAAACAAAACAAAAAAGCCCTAATATCTGAATTTAGAAATGCTCCAAACTGATATTTTAATTTTTTTGTTCAAAGACAAATATTGTACAAACTGATATTTAAAATGATTTTCATATTCTTTACTTTGTAGATAAGTAGTAAATTTGATTGACTGCATTCTACTCCTGGGAAAATACATACCTCTCATTAAAATGTACATACACACTCTGTACATACATGTTATATATAAAAACCAAACCAAAGGCAGGGCACAGCGGCTCATGCCTGTAATCCCAGCACTTTGGGAGGCTGAGGTGGGCGGATCACTTGAGCTTAGGAGTTCAAGACCAGCCTGGCCAATGTGGTAAAACCCTGTCTCTACTAAAAATACAAAATTAGCCAGGTGTTGGGGTGCATGCCTATAATCCCAGCTACTCAGACGGCTGAGGCAGGAGAATTGCTTGAACCCAGGAGGCGGAAATTGCAGTGAGTCGAGATTGTACCACTGCACTTCAGCCTGGGCAACAAAAGCGAGACTCCGTCTCAAAAAAAAAAAAAAAAAGAAAGAAAATCTGTCTTCATCTCTTAGGGACTTACAATGCACTTTAAGGGGCACAAGTGGTCCATAAAGAGAAACACCAGGGTGGCAGTTATGGATGATATCAGCTGCCAACATAAAGCCTCTTTGATTTCTGAATTCCTAACACAATTTCTGATTTTTCCTTGTTTGAGACAGGGTCACACTGCTGCCCACGCTACCATGCAGTGGTGCAATCATGGCCTACTGCAGTCTCAACTTTCTCAGTTTCAGGTGATCCTCCCACCCCAGCCTCACCATGCCCGGAAAATTTTTGTAGTTTTTGTAGAGACAGGGTTTCACCATGTTCACCACGCTGCTCTCGAACTCTTAAGACTCAAGCAATCTACTCACCTCAGCCTCCCAAAGTACCAGGATTACAGACATGAGCCACCATATCCAGCCACTGATTTCTTACAGTGGTCAGAAAAGACTTTCTATAGGAGGGGGACCTGATCTGGCCCCACCTAGAAAGAAGTATGGAACTTAGCCAGGCATGGTAGCTCACACCTATAATCATGGCTACTTGGGAGGCTGAGGTAGGAGAATTGCTTAAACCCAGGAGGTAAAGGTTGCAGTGAGCCGAGATCGCACCACTGCACTCCAGCCTGGGTGACAGAGTGAGTGAGACTCCATCTCAAATAATAATACTAATAATAAAATAAATGTGGAACTTAGGACAACCAAAAAAAAAAAAAAAAAAAAAAAGGCACTGCAGTGGTGATGGTGTGTATAATAGAGCAAAAATACGACTGTGTATAGTGACTTCAGCAACTAATGGGATTTAAAAGGCTTGGCTATGGCTGGGCCTGGTGACTCATGCCTGTAATCTCAGCTAGCTACTAGAAAGGCTGAGGTGGGAGAATGGCTTGAGCTCAAGAGTTTGAGACTACAGTGAACTATGATCGCAACCCTAGGTGATGGAGAACCTGTCAAGCAAGAAACAAATGAAAGGAAGGGTGAGGGAGGGAGGAAGGCAGGAAGGTCAGCACAAAGGGAACAGGCACAGAAAGAAAGAAAAAAGGACAGGTGCAGTGGCTCAGGCCTGTAATCCCAGCACTATTGGAGGTCAAAAAGGAACAATCACTTGAGGCTGACAGTTCGAGACCAGCCTGGACAACATAGTTAGACCACATCCCTAAAAAAAAATTTTTAAGTTAGCTAAGGGGAATAGGACAGAGCAAGATGACGCGAATTACCTTTTACGAGATTCAGCACATTCTCATCTGTGGGAGCTATGGGGCGGGGCAAGACTACTTCTGCTTGATTCCTGATACCAGGTTAGCTACCAGGTCAGTCACGGGGGGCGGGGGGGGCATAGAACACCAAGAGGGCTCGTGGGATCCCTGATTCCAGGACTTGACTCTTGGATGGCATTTCTGAACATGCCCTGGGCTACAGGAGAAGCTACTGCCCTGAAGGGTGGTTGAAAGGCGAGTCCCAGGCCAGGCAACATTCACCACAAACAGACTTAAGAGCCCTTGGGCCCGAAGGGAACATCAGCAGCAATCTGCCAGTACTCCCCCTGGGCTTGTTGCTCTGCGATTAGGTTCCTCTGCCATTGGGAAGGGGAGGGAAGAGTGGGAAGGACTCCACCTTGTGGTGTGAGTGCCAGCTCAGCTGCCATACAGCAGAACACCAGGTAGACTTCTAAGGTTTCTGATTCTAGTCCCTGGCTTCCAGAAAGGATCCACCAGGGACCTGGGGGAATTCATCCCTCTGAAGGGAAGGGCACAGGTCTGGCTGGCTGGCTTTGCCACTTGCTCACTGTAGAGCCCTAGGGCCTTGAATGAACATAGGCGGTAGCCAGGGAGTGGTTATAGCAGGACATGGGTGAGACCCAGTGCTGTGCTGGCTTCAGGTCTGACTCAGCACAGTCCCAGTGGTGGTGGCCACAGGAGTGCTTGTGTCCCTCCACCACCAGGTCTAGATGGCTCAGAACAGAGAGAGAGACTCTGTTGTTAAGGAGAAAGTAAGGGAAGAGAACAAGAGTCTTTGCCTGGTAATCCAGTGAATTCTTTCACATCTTGACCAAGACCATCAAGGTGGTACCTCTATGAGTCTGCAACAACCACAGCAATATTGAGCTTGGGGTGTTCCCTAAAACAGATACAGCCTACATCACAACACCCAAGTCCTTTTGAATATGTGGAAAGCCTTCCCAAGAAAGACGGGTACAAACAAGCCCAGACAGTGCAGACCACAGTAAATACCTAACTCTTCAGTGCTCAGACACAGATGAACATCTACAAGTACCAAGATGTTCTAGAAAAACATGACATCACATCACTAAATAAACTATTAATAAATAAGCCACCAGGAACCAATCCTACAGAAACAGAGATATGTGGCCAGGTGCAGTGGCACACTCTTGTAATACCAGAACTTTGGGAGGCCGAGGGAGGCTGATCACTTGAGGTCAGGAGTTCCAGACCAGCCTGGCCAACATGGCAAAACCCGTCTCTACTAAAAATACAAAAATTAGCCAGGCGTGGTGGGGCGCGCCTGTAATCCCAGTTACTCAGGAGGCAGAGGCAGGAGAATCCCTTGAACCTAGGAGGTGAAAGTTGCAGTGAGCCGAGATGGCACCACTGCAAGACTGTCTCAAAGAAAAAAAAAAAAAGGAGAGCAAGAGATGTGACCTTTCAGACAAAGAATTCAAAGTAGCTTTTTAGGGGGGGGGGAACTCAAAGAATTCCAAGATAACAGAGAGGAGGAATTCAGATTTCTATCAGACAAACTTTTTAAAAGAGATTGAAATAAGAATCAAGCAGAAATTCCGGAGCTAAAAAACACAACTGGCATATTGAAGAATGCATCAGAGGCTTTTAATGGCAGAACTGATCAAGCAGAAGAAAGAAACAGTGAGCTTGAAGACAGGCTATTTGAAAATACAGTCAAGAGGAAAAAAAAAAAAGAGAAAACAACGAAGCATGCCTGCAGGATTTAGAAACTAGCCTCAAAAGGGCAAATCTAAGAGCTATTGGCCTTAATGAGGAGGCAGAGAGAGAGAGATGGGGTAGAAAGTTTATTCAAAGGGATAATAACAGAGAACTTTCCAAACCTAGAGAAAGATACCAATATCCAAGTAAAAGAAGGTTATTATAGAACACCAAGAAGACTTGACTAAAGACTACAAGGCATTTAATAAGCAAACTTCCAACAGTCAAAGATAAAGAAAAGATCCTAAAAGAAGCGAGAGAAAAGAAACAAATAACATACAATGGGGCTCCAATACATCTGGAACCAGACTTTTCAGTAGAAGCCTTATAGGCCAGGAGACAGTGGCATGACACAAAGTGCTGAAAGAAAAATCTTTTACCCTAGAATACCAGCAAAAATATCCTTTCAAACTTGAAGGAGAATTAAAGACTTTCCCAGACAAAAGCTGAGGAATTTCATTAACACCAGACCTGCTCTACAAGAAATGCTAAAGAGAGTACTTCAATCAGAAAGAAAAGGACATTAATGAGCAATAAAAAAGTCATCTACCAGGCCGGGCACAATGGCTCATGCCGTAATCCCTTTGGGGATTACTTTGGGAGGTTGAAGTTGGTGGATCACAAGGTCAGGAGTTCTAGACAAGCCTTCCCAACATTGCGAAACCCTGTCTCAACTAAAAATACACACACACACACACACACACACAAAGTAGCTGGGCGTGCTGGTGGGCACCTGTAATCCTAGCTACTCAGGAAGCTGAGGCAGGAGAATCATCTGAACCCGGGAGGAGGAGGTTGCAGTGAGCCGAGATCAAGCCCCTGCACTCCAGCCTGTGCGACAGAGCAAGACTCTGTCTAAAAAACAAAGTCACCTACCAGCACTTTGAGGGGACAGAACGGGTGGATCACTTGAGCCCAGTAGTTCAAGACCAGCCTGGGCAATTGGCAAAACCCCACCTCTACAAAAAAATAAAAATAAAGAGTGGTGGGACACGCTTATGGTCCCAGCTACTAGGGAGGTTGAGATGGGGGGATTGCTTGAGCCTGCACTCCACTGCATGCCACAGCACTCCAGCCTAGACAGAGAGAGACCCTGAATTAAAAAAAAAAAAAAAAAAAAAAAAAAAAAAAATCATCTGAAGGTACAAAACTCACTGGTAATAGTAAGTAAACAGAAAAACAGATTATAACACTGTAACTGTGGTATGTAAGTTACTCTTATCTTAGAAAGATTAAATGATGAACCAGGCTGGGTGGTGGCTCATGCCTATAATCCCAGCACTTTGGGAGGCTGAGGTGGGCAGATCATGAGGTCAAGAGATCAAGACCATCCTGGCTAACACGGTGAAACCTCCTCTCTACTAAAAACACAAAAAATTGGCCAGGCTTGGTGACGGGTGCCTGTGATCCCAGCTACTCAGGAGGCTGAGGCAGGAGAACTGCTTGACCCTAGGAGGTAGAGGTTGCAGTGACCCGAGATTGCGCCACTGCACTCCAACCTGGGTGACAGAGCAAGATGCCATCTAAAAAAAAAAAAGAAAGAAAGAAAGATTAAATAATGATGAACCAATCAAAAATAACTGTTAGACAACTTACAAGATATATAGAAACAACAACAAAAGAAACAACAAAAAATTAAAAAGTGGGGAGACAAGATTAGAGTCTTTATTAGTTTTCTTTTTGCTTGTGAGCTTACGCAAACAGTGGTAAGTTGTTGTCAGCTTAAAATAATGGGTCCTGAGATAGTATTTGCAAGCTTCATGGTAACCTCAAACCAAAAAACATACTATGGATTCGCAAAAAGAAAAAGGTATCACCAAAGAAAATCACCTTCAATAAAAGACATGAAAAAAGAAGACAGAGAAGACCACAAAACCAACAGAAAACAACAAAATGGCAGAAATAAGGTACTTACCAATAACATTGACTGTAAATGGGCTAAACTCTCCAATTAACAGACACAGATGGACCGAATGGATTAAAAAACAAGACCTAATGATCTGTTACCTACAAGAAACACATTCACCTATAAAGACATACACAAAAAGATATTCCATGTTAATGGAAACAAAGCAGGAGTAGCTATACTTAGACAAAATAGATTTCAAGACAAAAACTAGAGACAAAGAAGGTCATTATATAATGATAAAGGGGTCAATTTAGCAAGAGGGTATAGCAATTTTAAATATATATGTACCCAACACTGGAACACCCAGATATATAAAGCAAATATTAGAGCTAAAGAGACAGAGGCCCCAATACAATAATAGCTGGAGACTTCAACACCCCACTTTCAGCACGGGACAGATCTTCCAGACAGAAAATCAATAAGAAACACTGGACTTAATTGGCACCATAGGTCAAATGGACCTAACAAAAATTTACAGAACATTTCATCCAATGGCTACAGGATACATGTTCTTTGCCTCAGCATATGTATCACTCTCAAGGATAGGCCATGTTATGTCACAAAGCAAGCCTTAACACATAAAAAAACAAAAAACAAAAAAAACCCTGAATATCAAGCATTTTCTCTGACCAAAATGGGATACTCTAGAAATCACTGACAAGAGGAATTATGGAAACTATACAAATACATGCAAATTAAACAATATGCGCTCGAATGACCAGTGGGTCAATGAAGAAATTAAGAAGGAAACTGAAAAATTTCTTAAAACAAATCATAATGGAAACACAACATACCAAAACCTATGGGATACAGCAAAAGCAGTACTAAGAGGGAAACTTATAGCTAAAAGTGCCTATACCAAAAAGAAGAAAAGGCTGGGCATGGTGGCTCATGCCTATAATCCCAGAACTTTGGGAGGCTGAGGCAGGTGGATCATTTGAGGTCAGGAGTTTGAGACCAGCCTGGCCAATATGGTGAAACCCCATCTCTACCAAAAATACAAAAAATCAGCCGGGTGTGGTGGTGCGTGCCTGTGATTCTAGGTACTAAGGAGGCTGAGGCAGGACAATCGCTTGAACCCAGGAGGTGGAGGCTGCAGTGAGCCAAGATTGTGCCACTGCACTCCAGCACGGGCAACAGAGTGAGACTGCCTCAAAAGAAAAAAAGAACAACAACAACTCCAAATAAACAACCTAATGATGCATCTTAAGGAACTAGAAGCCAGGCGCGGTGGCTTACGCCTGTAATCCCAGCACTTTGGGAGGCCAAGGCTGGTGGATCACCTGAAGTTGGGAGTTCAAGACTTGCCTGACCAACATGGAGAAACCCCGTCCCTACTAAAAATACAAAATCAGCCGGGTGTCGGGGCGCGTGCCTATAATCCCAGCTACTTGAGAGGCTGAGGTAGGAGAATCACTTGAACCCAGGAGGAGGAGGTTGAGGTGAGCCAAGATTGTGCCATTGCACTCCAGCCTAGGCAACAAGAGCGAAACTCTGTCTCAAAAAAAAAAAAAGGAACTAGAAAAGCAAGAGCAAACAAAACCCCAAATTCAAATTATTAGAAGAAAATATTAAAGATCAGAGCAAAAATAAATGAAAATAAAATGAAGAAAATAAAAAGATCAAGGAAACAAAATGTTGGTTTTTTGAAAAGTTAAAATTGATGAACCTTTAGCCAGACTAAAAATAGAGAATATCCAAATAAAATTAGAGATGAAAAAGGAGAGAATACAACTGATCCTGCAGAAATTCAAAGGATCATTAGTGGCTTATATGAGCAACTATGTACCAATAAATTGGTCTAGAAGAAATGGACAAATTCCTACACACAACATACTACCTACCAAGATTGAACAATGAAGAAATCCAAATGTTAAGCTCACCAATAACAAGTAATGAGATTGAAGCCGTAATAAAAAGCCTGCCAGTAAAGAAAAGCCCGGGTCCTGACGGCGTTCACTGCTGAATTCCACCAAACATTTAAAGAAGAACAAACACCAATCCTACTCAAACTATCCTGAATAGAGGAGAAGGAATACTTCCAAATTTACTCTACAAAGTCAGTATTACACTGGTACCAAAATCAAAGACACATCAAAGAAAGAAAGCTATAGGACCAATATCTCTGATAAATATGGATGCAGGCTGGGCGCAACGGCTCACGCCTGTAATCCCAGCACTTTGGGAGGCCGAGGCGGGTAGATCACGAGGTCAGGAGATCAAGACCATCCTGGCTAATACGGTGAAACCCTGTCTCTACTAAAAATACAAAAAAAATTAGCCGGGTGTGGTGGCGCATGCCTGTAGTCCCAGCTACTCAGGAGGCTGAGGCAGGAGAATGGCGTGAACCCGTGAGGCAGAGCTTGCAGTGAGCCGAGATTGCGCCACTGCACTCCAGCCTGGGCAGCAGAGCAAGACTCCGTCTCAAAAAAAAAAAAAAAAAAAAAAAAAAAAAAATATATATATATATATATGGATGCAAAAATACTCAACAAAAAACTAGCAGGCGAAATTCAACAATACATTAAAGGTGGGGTGCAGTGGCTCACACCTGTAATACAATACTCTAGGAGGCCGAGGTGGGAGGATTTTGAGCTCAGGAGTTCAAAACCAACCCGGTCAACATAGTGAAACCTCATCTCTACTAAAAATAAAAAATTAGCTGAGTGTGGTGGTACATGCCTATAATCCCAGTTGCTTGGGAGGGAAGGCAGAAGGACTGCTCGAGCCTAGGAGGTTGAGGTTGCAGTGAGCCAAGATCGTACCACCGCACTCCAGCCTGGGTGGCAGAGTGAGACTCTGTCTCAAAAAACAAAAAACAAAAAATAGGAGCCCAAATGATTCTTTAGGAAAAAAACTTAATAATTTGATTGAAAAATGGGCAAAGATTTGAATAAGTATTTCTCAAAAGACACACAAATGTCAAACAGTCATTTGAAAAGGTACTCAACATCATTAATCAGAGAAATGCAAGTCAAAAGTACAATGGGACATCATCTTACTCCCAATTAAAATGGCTTATATCCAGGCTGGGCGCAGTGGCTCAAGCCTGTAATTCTAGCACTTTGGGAGGCCGAGGTGGGTGGATCACCCAAGATCAGGAGTTGAAGACCAGCCTGACCAACATGGTGAAATTTCATCTCTACCAAAAATACAAAAATTAGCTGGGTGCAGTGGTACATGCCTGCAGTCCCAGCTACCCAGGAGGCTGAGGCACAAGAATCGCAACCCAGGAGGTGGATGGAGGTTGCAGAGAGCCAAGATTGCACCACTGCACTCCAGCCTGGGCAAGAGTGAGACTCTGTCTCAAAAAATAAAAAAAAAAAGACCGGCACAGTGGCTCACACCTGTATTCCCAGCACTTTGGGAGGCCAAGGCAGGTGGATCACCTGAGGACGGGAGTTCAAGACCAGCCTGACCAACATGGAGAAACCCTGTCTCTACTAAAAACACAAAAAGTAGCTGGGCGAGGTGGCGCATGCCTGTAATCCCAGCTACTCGGGAGGCTGAGGCAGGAGAATCGCTTGAATCCGGGAGCCAGAGGTTACAGTGAGCTGAGATCTTGCCACTGCACTCCAGCTTGGGCAACAAGAGCGAAACTCTGTCTCAAAAAAATAAATAAAAATAAAAATACAAAAATAAAAATCACAACAATTGAACTCATGGAAAGAGAGAGTAGAATGATGGTTACCAGAGTGTGGGAAGGGTAGGAATGAAGTTGAGGGGAGGTAAGGGCGGTTAATGGGTTAAAAAAAAATAGAATGAATGAGACCTAGTATTTGATAGCACAACAGGGTGACAACTGTCAATAATAATTTAATGGTGTAATTGGATTGTTGTAAAACAAAGGACAAATGCTTGAGGGGATGGATTCCCTATGTTTCATGATTTGATTACTATACATTACATGTCTGTATCAAAACATCTTATGTACTCCATAAATATATATACCTACTATGTCCCCCCCAAAATTAAGTTAAAAATTGGCTGGGCATGGTGGTACATGGCTGTAGTCCCAGTAACTCAGGAGGCTGAGATGGGAGGATCACTAGAGCCTAGGAGGTTGAGGTTGCAATGAGCCATAATTGTGCCACTGCACTCCAGCCTGGGTGATGGAGGGATATTCTGTCTCAAAGTATAATAAAATATATTTACAATAAAGAAATAACTATAAATATGCTCAGCTATCTTAAATCACATTCATTTTCCCTTCCTTTCCAACCAAACAGGAATGTGCATTTTCAAATAAACTGACTTTTCCAATCTTCCTCCTCACCCTCCACAGTCAAATAAATTGACTTGTTAAAAAAAAAAAATCAGCATATAGAAATACCTACACACTCTTCTTAAGAAATACCAATCTGGATCCTTTGGAAATCACACTAATGAAATAAAAGTGAAGAATTATATATAGGCAGTTCTCAATTATTAAATATATTGTACCCTAAAGGCACACTTAACTTTATTTTTTCCCATAGACAATATTTTAAGTTATGGTTAGACTTTGCAAAGCTACCCCAAACCATGGTAAACATGTAAAAGTGCAATGAAAGATATTAAAATACAACATCTTGCTAGAGTAAGTATGAAACTACTAATCAGAAATGCCAATATTAAAAAAAAAAAGTAGGTATAATTGGAAATAATTAACAGTTGGGTAAAATTTGTAGTGAAGTGTAATGGGCTGTTAAAAGCACCTGGACAGCCCTTACTTCAAAGGCCAAAAAAAAAAAAAAAAAAGAAAAAAAATTAAAAATTTAAAAATACCTAACACAAGATCTATTTATTTACGTATTTATTTTTTTGAGATGGAGTCTCGCTGTCACCCAGGCTGGAGTGCAGTGGCACAATCTCGGCTCACTGAAAACTCCGCCTCCCAGGTTCACGCGATTCTCCTGCCTCAGCCTCCCGAGTAGCTGGAACTACAGGCGCCCGCCACCATGCCCAGCTAATTTTTTATATTTTTAGTAGAGACAAGGTTTCACAGCGTTAACCAGGATGGTCTCGATCTCCTGACCTCATGATCCGTCCACCTCGGCCTCCCAAAGTGCTGGGATTACAGGCGTGAGCCACCACACCCAGCCAAGATCTATTTATTAAATAAACAATTGTTGAAGGAGATTTAAAGGTATTTTTAATGTTTCCAGAGGTTAATGCTTACCATTTCTTTAATGGTTATTTCAACTAGAATATTTGCAAATCAATTGTGATCAGGATTGTCTGGAACGCTTACAAACAAAGTGAAGGGGAATACAGAAAAAAATGGGGAAGAGCTATCAATAAAACTGACAAAAAAAAATACTAGAATCACCGTTTTAACTGACTGTATCAAAAGGACCACCTGTCCTGTGATGTCAACGAAAATAATAATGTGTACACGAAGCAGCAACAAGGGACTTGGGAAAGCATGTACTAGGAATTCCTATGGAAGGTACAGGAGGCTGAAGATCAACCTGTCACATTTTTCTTGTTGTTTTGACGTTGTTTCGGCTTGGAAATATTTTACCTGTACAGCACCAGCTTCCATTACAAACATGGTTTTTAGTACAAACAAGTTTGGGTTTAGGAGGAACCCAGCATCAGTATGAGTTGCTTCAGGAAAAAGTAGATGAAAAAGTATCACAATAGCAGCTGACATTTATGACGGTTTCTATATCAGATACCATTCTAGGCACTTCACATATATTTTCGTTCTTCCTAACAATCTTATGATGTAGGTATATAGTTACGCCATTTTAGAGATGAGGAACCACGGGCAGAAAGCTCAGTTACTACCAAGAGTTAAGCTAGTGGAAAGTAGAAGTGAGGCACAATCATGGCTCACTGCAGCCTCCTGCCTAGGCCTCCCAAAGTGCTGGGATTACAGGCGTGAGATACTGTGCTGGGCCAACATACCTATTTTTAAATCCCTCTATGAGGCAGCAGTATTAATCTCTCTACAGATGAAGCAGCTAAGGCACTGCATCAGGTAACTTGCCCAAAATCACAGCTATTAACATGGAGAAGTCAGGTCTCAACCTCACTTGCATCCTACCTCTTACTGTCTATCTATGTGTCACCTGAGATAATGTACACAAAGATCTCCGTAAAGTGCTTGGCCCACAGTAAGCATTCAATAAAGGTTAACTAACTATTGCTGCTATTTAAAACTTCTTATATACATCCTTATACACACTCCAGTTATGGCCCCATTGGTGTGGATAGAAACTCATCTAGATAGGACAGCAAGGAGAAAGATAGGCTTAAAGAAATAATTTTAATAAGTAAGCATTCATTTTGCAAGTATAAGTTTCAGTTATCAAAAAGTGATCGGAAAAGCAGTTTTAATACTAAAAACCACAGGGAGAAGTGAAAAAAGAACAGAAAATTTGAAGCATAGGTAATGAATGATGTAAGGACAAACACACACAAGAAGAAACACTATGGCCATATTCAAATGCCCTCTGTACTTCAGAGTGAATTTAGGCTTTCTCAAAAGCAATATTAAAAGTGCTGTGATTTCAACAGTCATCTTACTGCAGGGAGATCTCAACCTGGATACAGGGCGGGCGCAGTGGCTCACACCTGTAATCCCAGAACTTTGGGAGGCCGAGGCAGGCAGATACCTGAGTTTAGGAGTTCGAGACCAGCCTGGTCAACATAGTGAAAACTCGTCTCTACTAAAAATACAAAAATTAGGCCGGGCGCGGTGGCTCACACCTGTAATCTCAGCACTTTGGGAGGTCGAGGAGGGCGGATCACGAGGTCAGGAGATTGAGACCATCCTGGCTAACACGGTGAAACCCCGTCTCTACTAAAAATACAAAAAATTAGCCAGGCGTGGTGGCAGGCACCTATAGTCCCAGCAACTTGCAAGGCTGAGGCCGGAGAATCGCATGAACCCGGGAGGTGGAGCTTGCAGTGAGCCGAGACTGTGCCACTGCACTCCAGTCTGGGCCACAGAGTGAGACTCCGTCTCAAAAAAAAAAAAAAAAATTAGCTGGGTATGGTGGCAGACGCCTGTAATCCCAGCTACTCAGGAGACTGAGGAGGAAGAATCATTTGAACCTGGGAGGCAGAGGTTGCAGTGAGCCAAAATCACGCCACTGCACTCCAGCCTGAGCGACAGAGCGGGGCCTAGTCTCAAAAAAATAAAAAAACCAAGTTTCTCAGGTCCCAACCCTTGCCACAGTGTGCCTATCAACTACTGTGGGTCCTTTAAAAAGAGGCTATCCTTACCTCACTTTACAAACAAAAAACTAAGGCCCAAAAAGGCCAGTTAACAGCCTAAGGTCAAGCAACTTGTATCACAATCAGGACAAAAATACAGATTTTTCCTGAGCCATATCCATTTATTTTTTTCTTCCACAAAGCACCTAAAGACAGTGTAGTGGGATGCTTCTGAAAAAGCACCCTGCCTCAACTAATTCCAAGCACCAGAATGACTTCATGACCAATTTTATTTTAAATTTCTTCCCAAAGAAAGTGTTCATCACTGCATTTTCCCAGTGCCTATATTACTATTTGTTGAGTAAACTAAGACCCTAGCCACTGCCGTCAAATCTGAAAGTTACAAATAAAACCCCAAATCATTAAACTTACTTCATACATTTATCCTTAAAAATTCTCCTCTGTGAAATGTCTAACCCATCAGCCCTATTTTTATTTCACAGCCCATTTTATAGAACCTTCGCTACAGTCTGAAAAAGAGTCTACTACATAGAATTGTAAGTATATTTAATTTAAAATTCAAGGACAATCCCCCACATTTAGGAAAACAACTGAAAATCTTCTGGCCTTTTGCTGAATAAGTTCTTCTCTGCCCCTATGCAGTTTAATAACTTAGATATGCTATGTTAAGGCTATTTGGCATTATCAAGTCCCCTACAAGAAGCCTGAAAAACCAAGTGAACTTCACCATCTCTACCAAAAAAAACCATAAGTAGTTACAAGAACTATTACTTAGCCTTCAGTGCCTATGTCTCTTACCCTTAGAACTTAATATTCTCCTACCACAACTGAGTCAATCAGGCAGATTCAGAGGAAGCAGGTCCTGGCCTTTTAGAGAGTGAAAAGAGCCACAGGAAACTTCTCGTTACAAAAAAAAAAAAAAAAAGTAGGTGCAAATACATTTAACCATCAATGGAGCAACAGAGGGCTCATCTTGTGCTTTCAAGACCTACTGTCAAAAATATTTTACAGTTAATGAAAGGTCAAATAAAGCAGCAATGGAGAAGGTTAACAGATCGATTAAAATTACATGTGAGAATCTGCAAAGATAAGATGGCTAATTCAAATACAGCAGCTGCTATGTTTGATAAAACAATTTTCCCACCCATCTTCTCCCTTCTCTTCCCATCTCTCTCAGACACACATACACACTCCCTTATAATAACATTACTGAAGTGTTGTCTAAGTTAACCTCATTTTAGCGAGGAGGAAACATCCCCAGACTTCATGTCTATGAAATATCTGGGCCAGGCGTGGTGGCTCAGGCTTGTAATCCCAGCACCGTGGGAGGCCAAGGCAGGTGGATCACCTGAGGTCAGGAGTTTGAGACCAGCCTGGCCAACATGGTGGCCCATCTCTACTAAAAATACAAAAGTTAGCCAGGTGTGGTGGCACATGCCTGTAGTACCAGTTACTTGGGAGGCTGAGGCAGGAGAATCGCTGGAAGCCGGGCAGTGGAAGCTGCAGTGAGCCGAGATCATACCACTGTACTCCAGCCTGGGTGACAAAGCAAGACTGTCTCAAAAAAAAAAAAAAAAAAAAGAAAGAAAGAAAGAGAAAAAAGAAAGAAATATCTGGTGGACTGGGCATCTTGTGACGTTAACTGGCAAGCAGAGAAACCGTCACACAAATTAATTACCAAGAAGGCTGACATCCTACTACCAGGCTCCATGTTTTTGTTTCATAGAAGCCCTAACCTAGGATATATTCATTTTTCTATACTTATATCTTTTTCAGTGATGCAAAAAACTGTCTAAAAGTACATATGGGTACAGGATTGAAGAAAATGATTAGCATCAAAATATTGTAAATGCTTCCAACTTTCAAGTCTTTCATCAATGCTTTAAGAATCCCACAAATTCAGTTAGTTTCATTATTCTTTAACTGTATTTTACAGTAAAAGAACAGTCTGCAATATTTTCATGGGAGTATAACATGGTTAGACAAGGCATCAAGCTACAATGTTGACATATCCTCTGTCCTAAAAGTCTACAGCTCCCATACGTCCTCAACATGTAATATCCTATTTTCCAATACTTCCAGTCAATGCAGTCAAGAACTGCCAGACAGAACAGCTCTCTCCATTGCAATCATATTATATCCTTCCCTACAAACAGCAGCCTGCTCCCACCATTTATTTATATGTAATCATGGGTCATAGCTTGCTGGCCCAGTGAAAGACAGGTGGCGTCCCAAGACTCCTAAAGTACTGTCATTTCTCTAACGTATATAATTGGGGTTTCAGCAGGGCTTGAGTTTTTTTTTTTTTTTTTTGAGAGGGAGTCTGGCTCTGTCACCCAGGCTGGAGTGCAGTGGCCGGATCTCAGCTCACTGCAAGCTCCGCCTCCCGGGTTTGCGCCATTCTCCCGCCTCAGCCTCCCGAGTAGCTGGGACTACAGGCGCCGCCACCTCGCATGGCTAGTTTTTTGTATTTTTTAGTAGAGACGGGGTTTCACTGTGTTAGCCAGGATGGTCTCGATCTCCTGACCTCGTGATCCGCCCGTCTCGGCCTCCCAAAGTGCTGGGATTACAGGCTTGAGCCACCGCGCCCGGCCAGGGCTTGAGTTTTATAACTAATCTTAGGTTTTCAGGAAAATTTGAAGTTATTTTCTAAGGACCCAAAGGTATCCTTGGGAGGACACCTGTTAAACAAAACCTCCTCCTAGAGCTCCTTGCCCCTTCAGTTAAATAACCTCAGAAGTCAGGAGCTGTTTTTCAGCTTAGCCATTAAGATATAAAAACAAAACAAACAAAAACCTGCACATGACTGGGCACTCTTCTCTACCATAAACCTATCATTGCACCACCAGGCAACCCCTTTCTCTAAAACACAACATTCAGACTGCCCTACCTCATGCTTGTCATAATTAACTTGAAATGGGTTATCCTAATTCAAAAGTAATTATTGAGTGGTGGCATGCACGTGTAATCCCAGCTACTTGGGAGGCTGAAGCAAAAGAATTGCTTGAACTTGGGAGGCGGAGGTTGCAGTGAGCTGAGATTGTGCCATTGTACTCCAGCCTGGGCAACAGAGCGAGACACTGTCTTTAAAAAAAAAAAATTATTGAACTCACTGCATTTTAAGATAATACCACTCCCCAATTCTCAAGAGTAGAGACTGACATCCTTTCTCTTTAAGGAAGGAATATAGTCCTTTGGATCAAGAACCCCAACAGGCCATAGGCATGGCAGAAAAGGCACATATTTGGATTAAGACAAATCTAGGCTTTCATTGGAGGTTGGTTACTCAGCTTAGTTTAGCCTTGGTGAAGTCCACAGGATCTCTTTAAGTCTCAATTTCTGCTTCAGTAAAACAGGTATAAAACACCCACTGACCTCAACAGATAGTGAAGAGAATGGAAGCAGATAGCTAATGTAAAGAGCCCAATACCTAAACAGTGCCAATAAATATTAGTTACAATCCCCACAAAAAGGGCTGAATGGAAAACTGGATAATCCTTGTTACATGAAAAAAGGTTTGAAAATAACACTTCCTGGAAGCCTCTTTTGTAAGTGCCAGGCACTTTGTTAGGCCCTTTCTCATACTGTCTTATTCAAATCTTAAGACATCCTTTATTTCCCCCACTTTCCTTTTTAAAAGAGGTTAAATAACTAAGCAGGTCATCAGAAGTGGTGAGTCCTATTTTCAACCTAGGTCTTTCTGACTCCAAACACTCAATAGGCTATTTATTACGTGGCTTACACGGATAATTTTGAAAACACATGCTACTTCCAAACCGTGGTTTCAACTGAAGAGAAGTTAGAATTGAGCACATCCTTATAAACATAATAAATTCCAAAATGAACACTGATGATTAGATCTTAATCAACCCTACCGTCATAATTAAGGTTTACTATCTAAAGCACCACAGTTAATTATCTCGAGAATAGCTGTCCTTACACAGAAACCATTATTTATAAAATCCAGGTCAAACCTAAGCTGCAGTATGGACCACCAACGCACACACACTAATACAAACCTCAGCTCTGACCAACAACCAAGGCTACTGCTGAAAACTGTTCATAGAGGTCTTGGTGGCACCTGCATTCATTTAAGGACTGATTCAGTGCCTACTGTATAAATAGTGCTTCCAAGAGTAAACTCTTGTAAAAGTCCGAAGTCAAACACAGCAGTAACAAATTTCACCTTTCATTTGGATTTAGCCCCTAAGTATACTGTACATTACAATATAAACATAACTTCTAAATGCAGTGTGAAACCAAAACATTCCTGTGACTGACATTATTGCCTTTCTCTCTAAAATGCACACATGCCCACACATATAAAACTCGGCCGGACACCCCATTAAAACCCATCCATAGCCCCTCTTACAGGGAATTCACCATTCCCAGGTAAAAACCTCTTATTGAGGAATTTATTTACGTTTTAAGAGATTTTCCTTTCAAGAACTATTGGGTACATTAAAAAAAAAATTTCTCCTTGTTTTAAAAACACTGTCCTTGGAGAAATTTACACCTATCAATTTATAAAAATCTTACTTACAACTTCACATTAAAAGGACACATCTTCTAAGTCCTTTAAATTCTTGCAATAGTAAAAATAAATTAATTTTAAAAACTTCTCTAGTTTCCTTTATCCACTAATTAAGAATGCTCACAAGATGTGTGGTCCTGAACTAGGGGTGGCAAAGAGGAGAGTTCCAAGGTATTGTCAAAGCCAAGGACCTTGAAAAGTTTACAATCTAGTTGTACAGTGTGTTCTATTAAAAACAAACAAACCTTTCAACAATTTACTAACCATTTTGAACAAAAACAGGTGGTTTTAAGTCGAAACCTTTAAATGGACAAGGAAAGGAATACTGTAGGAAAAAAGACCAAAAAATAGATTCATAGAAATTAAAGAAGGAAAAGGACTAAGTATTCCAAGTGACCAAAGGACTAAGTATTCTAAGTAACATATCCTCAAGAATGTATTTGATTTATTAGATAAATCTAGCTTGAAAAGCTATAGCGAATTCCACAAACTAAGTCAATAGAATAAAACAAACATGACACAACTTCTATAAAAATGTTACCTTAAAAAATGTTACTGCAAACTCTTAAGAAAGCAGTTAAATTTAATTAGCTAAAGACAAATACATGGCTAGCATCCTACACACTTTCATTATCATGTCCATGGCAGACATCACCAACCAATCACACCACACTTCCCTCCTTTCCCCCCAACATAATCTAAGAACACAATCTTCCAGTAGAAGTCAGGGTAGGCATTATTACCAAACCTATTTGTTGTCCTTGATAGCTATTTTTCAAATATTGAAGTTGCCGGGTACAGCGGTTCACGCCTGTAATCCTAGCACTTTGGGAGGCCGAGGCAGGCAAGATCACCTGAGGTCAGGAGTTCAAAACCAGCCTGGCCAACATTGGGAAATCCTGTCTCTACAAGAATACAAAAATTAGCCAGGCATGGTGGCCGGCACCTGTAATCATAGCTACTTGGGAGGCTGAGCAAGGAGAAATGCTTGAACACCAGAGGTGGACGCTGCAATGAGCTGAGATTACACCAGTACAGTCCAGCCTGGACAACAGTGTGAAACTCTGTTTCGAGAGGCAGTGTCTCACACCTGTAATTCCAGCACTTTGGGAGGCCAAGGCAGGCGGATCATGGGGTCAGGAGTTCGAGACCAGCCTGGCCAACATGGTAAAAACCCGTCTCTACTAAAAATACAAAATTAGCCAGGCACGGTGGCACACGCCTATAATTCCAGCTACTCAGGAGGCTGAGGCAGGAGAATCAGTGGAACCTGGGAGGCAAAGGTTGCAGCGAGCCAAGATCACACCACTGCACTCCAGCCTGGGTGACAGAGCGAGATCCCGTCTCAGAAAAAAAAAAAAGTATAATTTTCTGTTAAAGAAAACAAATCATTATGGTCAAGAGAACCTTAATTAGGAACAGATTTTTTTTTTTTAATGTAATCCCCTTTTTAAAGAGTTCTAGAAAATTATATATTTTGAGAGCTTATTTTTGACCCATTTGAATTAAAAAACCAGAGACAGTCGCTTTTTCTTTTTCTTTTTTTTTTTTTTTGAGTCAGAGTCTCGCTCTGTTGCCCAGGCTCGAGTGCACTGGCAGGATCTCCTCTCACTGCAAGCTCCGCCTCCCGGTTCCCGCAATTCTCCTGCCTCAGTCTCCCCAGCAGCTGGGACTACAGGCGCCCGCCACCACACCCGGCTAATTTTTTTTTTGTATTTTTAGTACAGACGGGATTTCACCGTGTTAGCTAGGATGGTTTCCATCTCCTGAACTCGTGATCCGCCTGCCTCGGGCCTCCCAAAGTTCTAGGATTACAAGCGTGAGCCACCGCTTCCGGCCTGACAGTCGCTTTTTCTGAGTATCCAAAAAGTTAAAACCAGACAGGCCCACTCATTATAGGACTTTTAAAGAATATATAGTTTTAAAAATATATCTGTAAATCTAATAAAAGAAAGAAGCACTAACTTGGTTCTTGCAGTTTAAGAGAAATACAGGTCAATATTAACCAAACACTTCTGAGAATATATGTGGTCACTTAAGATTTGTCACTTCCTTCAAAAGAATTTAACGTAGAACAGACTCCCGAAGTGAGGTGATAAAAAAGGAAAATAAAAACAGATACCTGGAACTCTAGGATCATGTTATAGAGTAAACCAACAGGTAGGACTGAAAAACTGGATTCAGGAAGTTGTAAGAGAGTACTATTGTATAAGCGAGAAACAAACATTTCTTACATACTCAAGTCTAATAAAGAAAAAGATCTCATATTCTACTAAAAAAACAGGACGCTCTAGCTCCCTAGTCTAACAGGGTTCAAGTATTATATATACATAGGCAGATAACAACACAATCTCAGGAATATAAACACCATAAAAAGGGGCATTTCAGGCCGGGCACAGTGGCTTACGCCTGTAATCCCAGCACTTTGGGAGACCAAGGCAGGCGGATCACGAGCAGGAGATAAAGACCATTCTGGCCAAGATGGTGAAACCCCATCTCTACTGAAAAAAAAAAGGAGCCGGGCTAACGTGTGGTGCGCACCTGTAGTCCCAGCTACTGAGGAGTCTGAGGCAGGAGAATCGCTTGAACCCGGGAGGAGGCGGAGGCTGCAGTGAGCCGAGATCGTGCCACTGCACTCCAGCCTGGGAGACAGAGCGAAACTCTCCAAAAAAAAAAAAAAAAAAAAGGTGGGGGGTGGTGCATTTCTCCACCAATCTCAATTGCATTAATAGTAAAAATAGTAACTTGCTTTGAGAAACTACGTGTAGTACCCATTAGGGAAAACTAAGTATATTTTAAAAGACTTTTTTTAGTGACGTTCCTCCAGCAGAAGCCAGTGAGCAGGCATGAATTACACATTCCTTACACATTCTAGAGCCCCATATGTATATCCATTCAGACCCTTTTTTCCATTATTTTTTGTTACTTTAAGGATTAGTTTGAAAAAGCTTTTGTACTTCTACAGTAAGTACAAAAATACAACGAACATTTCTGCCCAGAGCCTTTATTTCTCCCTAAAACAGGAGTGAAACCTGAGCCATCTGTAAAGATCTGAGGTAGTCCAAAAAAGAAGAAACAAAACAAAACACTTCTAAAAAATCTTTTAAAAATAAATTTGCATCCAATAGTCAGTAGGTGCTTTTCCACTTGGACAGGTCACCTGTTTAAAAATGAATTTAAAATTTGCGTCGGTTGCCACACTGCATAAAGAAGAATCAAAACAGAAGATCAACTTCGCTAGGTAAGACAAACTATTTTAAATAAAGGTGACACGGACAAAGAAGAGTTGATATCTGGGCAGTTATTGCTGGGAGAGCTTTAGGGGTAGAAAAATGCTCATGTAGCCTATGCTTACAGAACACTTTTCTGAGTGGCTTTAATTGCGCATTACCAGTACTGAGTAGTACACAGAGCGCATTTGATAAATGGGGGAGGAAATAAAGACTAAGGTCCTTCAGAGAGTCAATTAAGCAGCCACCGAGAGTGATGAAGGGGAAGGTAGATCAGCAACCCCTCTTGGTTTCCACTTGACCAGAAAAGCAACCGTCCTACCTGCGCACACCCGAGACCGAGGCTCCAGCCTTTGGTTTGGCCAGTAAACCAAAAGCGACCAGTAGAGCCCAGACTAGAGGCTCACTCAACTCACCTCCTGGATGCGCTTCCTGGCCCGCTGAAGCACTTCTTCGTAGCCCTTCTGCCGCAGTTCGCTGAGGCTTTCGTAATACTCCTCGGGATCGTCGGTCTCGGTGAAGAGCACCTGGGAGAGGATCTTCCAGCCGCAGGTGTCAAGGCCGTGGCCCAGGTAGACCTGGAGCTGGTAACACAGACTGTCGATTTCCTGCTCCGTCATCTCGGGGGCGCCCCCAAACAGCACAGTCCACATGCCCGAAGGTTCCTCCGGGAACACCGGCAGGCACGACTCCAACTGCGAGTTCACCGAGCACAGCTGCTGGTGCACGGCGCGCAGGTCCTGGAAAGAGAAGAGTCCGGCCCAGCTGCATTCTTCGGCCGGAGACTCCAGCTCGGCGGCTGGCAGCGGCTGCTCCGCGTCCGAGAGCGCCAGAGGCGCCTCGTCCTCCTTCACCATTTCCAGCACCTCGATCTCCTCGGAGACCGTCCCAGAGGCGCTCACTATACGTACAGAGGACACCGGGACCTCTTTCGGCGCCGGTCTGGCTGCTGCAGCAGCAGCGGCCCCCGCCGCATCGTTGGCTTCAGATGCTCTCTGAACCGGGATGGGTTTGGCCCGCACTGGGCTCCTAAGACGACTCTCCGCCCCTTTGCTGCCAGGACTTCGCAGCCGCGGGTCCCCCAGAAGGCTGCCAGTGCTCCGAGGAGAACCGCCCTCCGCCCAGGCCGAGCTCCGCCGGGGCCCGGGGCTCCTAATCAGAGTTGCAGAGGCAGTGGCCTCGGGCCGGCCCCTGCCCGCCGGGCTGCCAGGCCCGCGGCTTCCGTCGGACGCAGCTCCGCCGGCCTCGGCGCCCCCTCGCGCCCCCGCCTGCTCCCGGGAGCCGCTCCTCTGCCTCTGGGCCGTCCGGTTGTGGCAGGTTATGGCAAACTTGCCCTCAATCTCGTTCCAGGCTACAATAAAGACGAATTTGTGCTTCTCGCGCTCGTCGAACACATGGGGCCGCACAGCCACCCAGTCTGACTCGAGCGTCTCCTCCAGCGAGAACGACATGGTGGCTCCGACTTAACGCGGGGAAGGGCCGCCGGCCCGGCCCGCTCGAGGACTCCCCGCTGGCTGCGCCGCGCCCCCCGCTCACCCTCGCCGGGCGCCTTCAGCCATCTTAGTGCGCCGGCCGGCTCTCCTCGCTCGTTCGCCCGTCGCTCCGCGCCACGACCACCGAGGTCCTTTGTAGCGCGGCTCGCGGGAAGGACAATACGCGTCCCGGGAGCAGGTAGTTCACATGGTCACGTGCGGCCGGATCTGTTTACAAGCCCCGCGCTGCTGCAGCGTCTCGCGGCCGCCCGCCGCCCCCGGCGCGAGGCCGTGGAGCTGCGTCTGCGGCGCTCCGGAGGTGAGGCGCGGGTCCCGCGGGGTCAGGCGGGCGCTGTGTGCGCCCCGGTCGCTCGCCCAGGTTAAGCTCCCCGCCCCCGCTCCTGCTGCTGCCGCAGAAAGCCGGCAGCGGGTCAGACTGATGAACCTTTCTCCTAAACTCTGCGCCTCAGCATCGCCACAATGTTGCCATTCGACTGCTGACGTCGGCGGCTCCACGAGGGACGTAAACACGGGCACGTGCCGCACGCTGGTGACGCGGCGGCGGCGGCGCGCGCACCCCGCCAGCGCGCGCCGGCACCTCCCCTTGGCGTCCCCTGAGCCAGCCCGCGAGCGGCCGCGCTCCCGACTCTCCTTCCTTCCGCGCAGCCTCCTGTTCGCCCGGGCTGGAGCTCGCTGTCGGCTGGTTGCCGGCTCCGAGGGCGTTGAGAGTGGCAGGTGTGCCCTGCTGCATAAGTTGCTTCCGAACCCGGGAAAAGAGACTGAGGTGAAGGAACTGAGACGTTTCGCACTCCAGGTATTGAGCCCTTCGAATGTACGTTTGTCTCCATTCTCCCGCAGGAAGCCCGACGGGCAGTCGCTCCTGTGTTCAGAAGTACCGTGTCGCCGCGGGGAACGGTGTGCTGAACTCTGTGGGGCTCGCCCCCAGCCTGTTAAGTTCTCTCGTAATGCCCTTGAGACCAAAACAAAAAAACAAAACAAAAAAAATTCCAGATGATTTTCTGGAAAGACAAAGTTTAAGATATGAAAGGAAGGTGTCTGAGGACAACCCAGTAACAGTCCAAAACAAAATGAAAAATGAAAATGCCATGTCCTAAGAGCAAGAATGTTTACATTTCAGTTCATTGGTGTTTTATTGCTTCAGGTTTCATCATTATGTACTTTTCTGTGAACCTCGTTTTGAGGTCACTGGGCTTTAGCCCTTTTGAAGTTGTATTCAATTATGGGAGTTCCCAGAATGCATATACAAAAAAAGTCTCATCAATCTCTGCTATTCTTACTAAACTATGATGAAACACATTCTTAAAATTAGTAGACTTTATAATCCAGTTTATATTATTGGCTTTCTTTTTACGATTAGTATACAAGTCACAGATATTGTGCACTGTAGTAAAGCACAACGGGAATTAGTTGTTCTTTTACATTTATTCACATTTCTAAACACAAAACCGTTCGAATTAGTCTTGTATTGTTAGGTTCAGTAATAAACAGCTGTTTATTCAGATGACAGAACAGTACTGAACTAAGCTTCAAACTTAGCTCAGTATTATCTATCTTAAAACTCTAAGCTTCAACACTTGATTCAGTATTGTCCTGATATTTGAATAAACAACCCCCCCAAAAAATTTTTGAGACAGAGTCTCACTCTGTGGCTCAGGCTGGAGCACAGTGGCACGATGTCAGCTCACTGCACCTCCGCCTCCCAGGTTCAACTGATTCTCCGGCCTCAGCCTCCCAAGTAGCTGGGATTACAGGCACACACCACCAAGCCCTACTAATTTTTGTATTTTTATTAGAGCTGGTGTTTCTTCATGTTGGCCAAGCTGGTCTCAAACTCCTGACCTCAGGTGATCCTCCTGCCTCGGCCTCCCAAATTGCTGGGATTACAGGCGTGAGCCACTGAGCCCGTTAGGTTTATAACATTTTGTACAGTTTGTTATGTGAAACCACAGATTTTCAAAGTTTACAACTGTGAATTTGTGTCAAATCTCAAATGCAAGTCAGAGACACATTTTGAAAGGCAAAAAGAAGAGAAAACCCATTTCAAATCTGAATTAGGGGGGGCTGGGAATGGTGACTAACGTCTGTAATCCCAGCACTTTGGGAGGCCGAGGTGGGTGGATAGCTAAAGGTCAGCCATTCGAGACCAGCCTGGCCAACATGGTGAAACCCCATCTCTGCTAAAAATACAAAAAATTAACCAGGCGTGGTGGCAGGCACAGGTAATCCCAGCTACTCGGGAGGCTGAGGCAGGAGAATCACTTGAACCCGGGAGTCAGTGGTGGCAGTGAACCGAGATTGCACCACTTCACTCTAGCCTGGGCGACAGAGCGAGACTTCATCTCAAAAATAAATATATAAATAAATGTAAATAAACAATGTTATAAGAAATATTTTATATACATGTATATTAAAATTATAATATTTTGTTAAGTGGTATTAAGAGTAAAACTACATGAAATTATATTGATGGGTATAAAATTTTATCTTATCAGAATACTGCTAGAGAAAATTGGTTCACAGTTACAGGAGTGATAAGTATTTCCTCTCAATACACTGGCCACTGTGTTTTGTTGAATGAGATGTTTCAGTGTTTCTTGTTTGTGCTATCTTAGTAATTGTTATCCTAGAAATGAAAAGAAACAAACCAAAATTCCCGTGATAGGTGACTATAGTACTCTACAATTCTTTATTTAGGTCTGTATCTGATTGCCAAGCAAGATCTCTCAGTGTGTAAGTTACTCCCTGGGAATAAGCAAAGCTACAGAAAAACCCCACATACACCATACCAGCCTTCAAACGGCTTAAAACTATTTTCTGTTTGAAGTTTTTAGAACTATTGTGCATCGTTAGGTAATTCAGGAAACGCTTTAACTCTTTAGTACTTTTCATAAAAACTATAATAGTTTATTTACATAGTGATTTTCAAATTATATAGCATTTTCTTACCTCATAATAGCCATGAAATGTAACTATGAAAGGAATAAGCATCTTTAATTTATATAGGAGAAAACAGCAGTCCAGATTAGTTAGGTCACATATCCCAGGGTTGGGAGTAGGGAGCAACTTCAGTTCCAGGGTCCATTTGCGAATCCACTGGTGTCTCAGTTAGATTCTCCCAGAAGCAGACACTGAGAAGTTAGAAATGCAAAAAATGTATGGGGTGCTGGGCGCGGTGGCTCATGCCTGCAATCCCAGCAGTTTGGGAGGCTAAGGTGGGCGGTCACATGAGGTCAGGAGTTTGAGACCAGCCTGGCCAATATGGTGAAACCCTGTCTCTACTAAAAATACAAAAATTAACCAGGCATAGTGGTGCACACCCGTAATCCCAACTACTTGGGAGGCTGAGGCACAAGAATCACTTGAACCCGGGAGGTGGAGGTTGCAGTGAGCCGAGATCGTGCCACTGCACTCCAGCCTAGGCATCAGAGCGAGACTCTGTCTCAAAAAGAAAAAAAAAAAAGTATGGAGGCAACACCTGTGAAAGAGAAGAGGCAGAGGCAGAATCGGGCAGACTAATCCAACAGGGATTAATTAAGTTCCTCATGGCTGGGCACAGTGGCTCATACCTGTAATCCCAGCACTTTGGGAGGCCAAGGCGAGTGGATCACCTGAGGTCAGGAGTTCGAGACCAGCCTGACCAACATGGATAAAACCCATCTCTACTAAAAATACAAATTTAGCCAGGCGTAATCCCAGCTACTTGAGAGGCTGAGGCAGGAGAATCGCTTGAACCCAGGAGGAGGAGGTTGCAGTGAGCCAAGATCACACCATTGCACTCCAGCCTGGGCAATAAGAACAAAACTCTGTCTCAAAAAAAAAGAAGTTCCTCACTGGGTGGATATAGCCAGGCCTTGCTCAGTCATTGACTGGGGACCACCCTGAGAAAAGTACAGGATAAAAACCTGAAGCTGACGCTGAAGACACTAACAGGTGGGGACTGTCCACTTACCACACTCCTTGCAGCTCGGGGGTGGCTCCTTTCTAGAAGGGGGATCTAATTGACACGTCTCCACAACTGCCACAGTTTACCTTGTGTGCCTCACGGATCCACTTCATAAAAACACGTGGGAAGCATCTCCTCTAGGTCTTTGGTAGGCCTCTCTTCCTGAGGGAAAACAAAAGAGGGAGGTTATTGGGGCAAACTACAGCCTCCATAGCCATAGTTGATCTCACAGCCACAACTGGTACTCCTTTTTCTCTTTTCTTCTTAATTTTTGTTTGTTTGTTTGTTTAAGACAGAATCTTGCTCTGTCACCCAGGCTGGAGTGCAGTGGTGCAATCTCGGCTTACTGCAGCATCTACCTCCTGGGCTCAAGCAATCCTCCCACCTCAACATCCTGAGTAGCTTGGGACCATGGGTATGCACCACAATGCTCAACTGATTTTTTTTTGTACGACGGCTGTCTCCTTATGTTGCCCAGGCTGGTTCCGAACCCCTGAGTTCAAGCCGTCCTCCTGCCTTGGCTTACCAAGGTGCTAGGGCATTTACAAGATACATAAGCAGTAAGGGTACACCTAGCCCAGCAATGGCCCTCGGAAACCAAAAGTGTTCTCCCCACTGGAGGCCACATACAAGATTCCATCTGTATCTTTTTCCTTCTAGTGAAACTCTCCTATAGTTAGGCTGGACTGTTTTTTGTTTGTTTGTTTATTTTTTGAGATGGAGTTCCGCTCTTGTTGCCCAGGCTGGAGTGCAATGGCACAATCTCGGCTCACTGCAACCTCTGCCTCCCAGGTTCAAGCGATTCTCCTGCCTCAGCCTCCCGAGTAGCTGGGATTACAGGCATGCGCCACCACGCCCAGCCAATTTTTTGTATTTTTGGTAGAGACTGGGTTTCTCCATATTGGTCAGGCTGATCTTGAACTCCCAACCTCAGGTGATCCGGCTGCCTCAGCCTCCCAAAGTGCTGGGATTACAGGCATGAGCCACCGTGTCCCGCCAGGCTGGACTGTTTTATCTACAAACAGAAGATGCCTTTTCAGAAGGAAGATGGATCCTTTTCCTGATGATCCACATGAACTGAGCCACAGATGGAACTGAATGGCTGTCAGATGGAACCAAGTTCTTCTGTTTGTCAGTGTCAACAAACTGAGAGCCTGAGACCTTTTTCTTCCACAATCACCGGAACCCAGTCAGGTTGTTTCACTCTGATCTTCAGGAACCGCATGCATCTGTTTTCTAGCAAGTGGTTCTTCTTGAACATCCATGTCAGGGTGGTGGCAGGGAGGGGACATAGCTGGCTCTAGAAACCACAGAGCTCAGCGCAACCACCATGAGAACAATGGCAGTGGCAACAACACACAGGCCTGTTCTTTACTCTTAAGGGAATGTCCTGACCACAGGATGTGCAGAAACTTTACGGAGGTAGCAAGTACCTAATTTTTTTTTACGGTTTATCTCGCTCTAGAGTGCATGTGCTTTACCAGCATTTCCAGCATGTTAGTAGTCTCTTACTTACCCTGGCCTCATCAGCATGATGTCATCATTGTAATGAATGAACCAACATGATATTCTGCAGTTTGTCCAGATGGTCCCAATGCCTTCAGGCTATATTATGACAGATGGTCAAAAGTTAACATGGCCGGGCGCGGTGGCTCACGCCTGTAATCCCAGCACTTTGGGAGGCCGAGGCAGGCGGATCACAAGGTCAGGAGATCGAGACCATGGTGAAACCCCGTCTCTACTAAAAATAGAAAAAATTAGCCGGGCGCAATGGCGGGCGCCTGTAGTCCCAGCTACTCGGGAGGCTGAGGCAGGAGAATGGCGTGAACCCGGGAGGCGGAGCTTGCAGTGAGCTGAGATTGCGCCACTGCACTCCAGCCTGGGCGACAGAGCGAGACTCCGTCTCAAAAAAAAAAAAAAAAAAAAAAAAAAAAGTTAACATGGCCCTGGAGCACATTGTTGCTGATCTTCTTTCCTAACTGATAGAAAAGAACACATTTGCCGAATCAGTGGCTGCATACTGTGTACCAGCAATTGTATTATCTGTTTTAGCAAAGATACCACATCTAGCCTAGCAGCTGTGATCAGGTCTATTTCTTGGTTGAACATTAGTCTCCAGGATCTGTCTGGGTTTTGCAAGGACCAGACCAGCAAATTAAACAGAGGTAGGACAGGGACCAGCATGCCTGCATCTTTAAGAATGGCCCTAATTTCTGCCATCCCTCTCCAGGATTATACTGGTTTGGATTCACTATCTTGGTGGGAGGGAGGCAGTTTGGGAGGCTTCTACCAGAACTTCCCCACTGTAATAGCCCCCACCAACAGGTACAGCCTGTGGGTTACTCTGCCACAGTGTCAATCCCAATGAGATATTTGGGGACCAGGGAAATATTCACCATGTGATTTCATAGACCACTGGACTCACTCTTGGGCCAGGGCTTCACTTACTGGCCCCTGTAGGCCCCCACTCTTAACACAGCCCATGATGATGTTTCTAGTCATTGGGTATCTGTGTCAACTTGGACCCTGTCTCCAGAAGTCCTTGGAATGTTGGAGTAAATCCCTCACTCCAGTGAGCAGTCACTCACGTCTTCCACAGAAGAACTGGAGAAATCACTATGTATTGCAGGGTTCTTGGTACTGGGATCTGGCCATGTCTTAAAGCAATGGACACTAGATCTGAAAACTGATTTAGGTGCAGAAACTGGGCAAGATAGATCCTTTTGGGTAACTGCCCTCAGCCTCCTGCTCATCTACTCTTGCTCTGTTTTGATCAGTACATTAAGCCGTGCCTGTTGGCTGCCCAGCTATTCTGCTCCTAGGGATGTTGTTTTCCATTAACCATAACCGTGGACATTGTGACCCTCTGAATTTTGATGGTGAAATGGTAACACCTGGCCTCTATTGCAGGTCTTTTCATCGTCGTTGCTATTTGTGAGCCAAATTATATGACTGCTTCACTGACCATTAACCCTGGCCTGTGGAGGAGAGCCACACTGAACTCATCACCATGCTGGGGCCCCTCCCACCGTCACATTACTAGTGCTCTTGGTAAATATGTGTCCTTTGAGCTTTCCTGGAGAACATTACTCCTTATTTTGCCCCGTGTAATTTATCCATTCCAGCATTCCCACTTCCTGAGCCTTTTACTCCCTTTCTCTTCCCTATTCCATGGGAAGCATTTTAATAGTCTCTGTGAGGGCCATTGCTTTTTTCAGGCTTCTAGGAGTACCCTGGTAGCAAGTTTCATTATCCCCTAGATGCAACCTCACTCCTTGCAGTTTGGTAGCAAATACTTTCTTGAAGGGGGATTTGAGCAGTTCATGTCCTGATCTGCTATGAGTATGCTTTTTGGTATTTTACATTATGTCAATTATGGTCAGTTATCCTTGTTTTCAACTCCCGAGTGGCTAGAGAGGAAAAGGAAAGAAATGATTTGAGGAAAGTTGGGAAGCTCTGCACAGTGATGCCTGAGAGACCTGGCACCACTTTGGGAGACATGGTAGTTAACTCTGCACATGTTCTTCCTCAGCAAGGGGGGTTTTCCCAGAAGGGACACAAGAGGAAATCGTACTCAGTGGAGTAAATGGAAAGAAGAGGGAGCGTGTCTGCCTGGCTCCTTCCTCTCTGCTTTCCTCAGAGTCAGGTTTCACCCCACAGGGAGTTCACACTTCCATGTTGCCTCATCCAGCCTTTCAGGAAGCCAGAGTCTGTGGTCCAGTGTGGCATTTCAGCCAACCTAGAAATGGAGGGTGACTTAGCACAGAGAGGTTCAACAAAGTGGGGCATGCAGGCCACTGACCTCTGCAAGGGCAGCAGTGCTGGGGTGCTCTGGAATACAGGCAGTGCCTTCGGAAAATAGGGCAATTGAAGACAGTTGAGAAAGTGAACAAAGTTTACATCTAACAAATTTTAAAGTTTTATTATTTTTATTTTTGTATTCTTGGGTCTCACTATTTTGCCCAGGCTGGAGTGCAGCAGCTATTTGCAGGTTGGATCCCACTACTGATCAGCACTGGAGTTTTATTTTATTTAATTAACTTATTTATTTTGAGACAGAGTCTCGCTCTATTGCTCAGGCTGGAGTGCAGTGGTGCAGTCTCGGCTCACTGCATTCACGCCCTCCCAGGCTCAATCGATTCTGCCACCTTAGTCTCTGGAGTAGCTGAGACTACCTGTAGGTGCGTGCCACCATACCCAGCTAATATTTTATTTTTTGTAGATACGAGTTATCCTATGTTGCCCAGTCTAGTCTCCTACTCCTGGGCTCAAGCGATCCTCCCACCTCAGCCTCCCTAAGTGCTGGGATTATTGGTGTGAGTCACTGTGCCCAGCCAACCTGGACTATTCTAAAGTTTAACAGTGCCTGAGAGCATTATGCTTAATTAAAGACTAGCTGGGTGTGGTGGTTTACGCCTGTAATCCCAGCACTATGGGAGGCCGAGGTGGGCGGATCCCTTGAGTCCAGGAGTTCAAGTCCAACCTGGGCAGCACAAAGAAACCTCCATCTCTACCAAAAATACAAAAATTAGCCAGGCATTATGGTGTATACCTGTAGTCCCAGCTGCTTGGGAGGATGAGGCAGGAGGATTGCTGGAGCCCGGGAGGTGAAGGTTGCAAAAAAATAATGACTTTTAGTGTTTTGTTTCAATAATGACGCATGTTCACTGTAGACCAATTTAAAACTATAGATAAACCAAAGCAACAAACTTTTTCTTTTTCTTTTTTTCTTTTTCTCTTTTAAGAGACGGAGTCTCGCTCTGTCGCCCAGGCTGGAGTGCAGTGGTGCAATCACGGCTCGCTGCAACCTCTGCCTCCCAGGTTCTAGCAGTTCCTGCCTCAGCCTCCTGAGTAGCTGGGACTACAAGTGCACACCGCCGTGCCCATCTAATTTTTTGTATTTTAGTAGAGATGGGGTTTCACTGTGTTACCCAGTCTGGTCTCAAACTCCTAAGCTCAGGCAATCCACCCGCCTCACCTCCCAAAGCGCTAGGATTATAGGTGTGAGCCACACACCCGGCCAAGAAACTTTAAATACTACCTAGAGACAACCACTTTTAAAACTTTAGTGTATGTCTTTTTATAC
This sequence comes from Chlorocebus sabaeus, assembly GCF_047675955.1. Taxonomy (NCBI): domain Eukaryota; kingdom Metazoa; phylum Chordata; class Mammalia; order Primates; family Cercopithecidae; genus Chlorocebus; species Chlorocebus sabaeus. The sequence continues at coordinate 17,745,194 of NC_132907.1, forward strand.
CATTTTCTGGGCTTCTAGGCTCATTTGCAAAAATGAGATACCACTGTAAATCCTTAGTCTGTAAATTATCTTTTTCAGGAGTCTCTCTGAACCTACTCTTCTGGCTCAGGGAGCTGTCTTATAACATAAATAAGTAAATAAACCATTTTTTTACAATGGTTGTTGAAGATACTAACAAATATTCAGAGGTGGGCACAGTGGCTTATAGCTGTAATCCCAGCACTTCGGGAGGTCAAGGTGGGAGGATTGCTTTCGCCCAGGAGTTTGAGACCAGCTTGGGGAACATAATGAGACCATCTCTAGAAAAAGAAAATTAAATTCACCTTTAGTATTATCTTATTAAAATTCCATTGGGCCAGGCGCGGTGGCTCATGCCTGTAATCCCAGCACTTTGGGAGGCTGAGGAGGGTGGGTCACGAAGTCAGGAGATCGAGACCATCCTGGCTAACATGGTGAAACCCCATCTCTGCTAAAAAAATAAAAAAAATTAGCCGGGCATGGTGGCGGGCACCTGTAGTCCCAGCTACTCGGGAGGCTGAGGCAGGAGAATGGCGTGAACTCAGGAGGCGGAGCTTGCAGTGAGCCATGATTGCGCCACTGCACTCCAGCCTGGGCGACAGAGCGAGGCTCCTCCTTTTTTTTTTTTTTGAGACGGAGTCTCGCTCTGTTGCCCAGGCTGGAGTGCAGTGGTGAGATCTCGGCTCAGTGCAAGCTCCGCCTCCCAGGTGTATGCCGTTCTCCTGCCTCAGCCTCCCGAGTAGCTGGGACTACAGGCACCCGCCACCTCGCCCGGCTAGTTTTTTGTATTTTTTTAGTAGAGACGGGGTTTCACCGCGTTAGCTAGGATGGTCTCTATCTCCTGACCTTGTGATCCACCCGTCTCGGCCTCCCAAAGTGCTGGGATTACAGGCTTGAGCCACCGCTCCTGGCCTACCTCTTTCTTAAAAAAAATAAAAATAATAAAAATAAAATAAAATAAAATAAAATTCCATTGTGTATTTACACAATAATTTACCTTATCAGGCCCTTCAGAAGAACATTTAAGTTGTTATCACTTACATCCTTGCAGCTAAATCTTTGAGCATATCCTAATATCTGCCTGTTTTTAATGACCTATCTAAGGAATCCTTTGAAATCTATACACTTAACCACTGTGTTAGCTAAGAGCCTCCAAAAAGGCTGGGTGTGGTGGCTCGTACCTGTAATCCCAGCACTTTGGGAGTCCGAGGCGGGTGAATCACTTGAGGTCAGGAGTTCAAGACTAGTCGGGCCAACATGGTGAAACCATGCCTCTACAAAAAATACAAAAATTACTGGGCGTGGTGGCTCACTCCTGTAGTCCTGGCTACTCAGGAGGGTGAGGTGTAAGGATGGCTTAAGCCCAGGAGGTGGAGACTGCAATGAGCCAAGATTGTGCCACCGCACTACAACCTGGGCAACAAAGATCCTGTCTCAAAAAAAAAAAAAAAAAAAATTGGCCAGGTGCGGTGACTCACGCCTGTAATCCCAGCACTTTGGGAGGCCGAGGCGGGCAGATCACCTGAGGTCAGGAGTTTGAGACCAGCCTCAACATGGAGAAACCCCATCTCTACTAAAAATACAAAATTAGCCAGGCGTAGTGCTGCATGCCTGTAATTCCAGCTACTTGGGAGACTGAGGCAGGAGAATCGCTTGAACCTGGGAGGCAGAGGTTGCGGTGAGCCGAGATTGTGCCATTGCACTCCAGCCTGGGCAACAAGAGTGAAACTCCATCTCAAAAAAAAAAAAAAAAAATTCCTCCGAGAAGCAATTACAAAAATGGGATCAGATGTGCAAGAAATTTTGGGGGGAAATGCCTATGGAGGAAAATGAGAAGGAAGCTGGAGCAAGAACAGAGCAAGGATGATCCGGGTCAGACCCATATGAAGGAGAGGGAGAGGAAAGAAAATTTCAGTAAAAAGCATCTTAAGAGTAGAATCCGTCTAAGAAAGTTTTCACTAGGCCAATGGGGAATCCTCAAGGCAGAGTTACCTGACTTTTGAGTCTCACAAAAGCAGGCCTGCCTGTCTCCCTGCCACACTCAGTCATTGGCTGAGAGCAGCCTAGGGGAGTGTGGTGGATTCTGAATGCATCAGTCAGGGCCCTCAGTCTATCATGCTGGGAGATCTGAAAGGAACGTTCTCATGGCTGCCACAAACACCATCTGTGCTTTAAAAAGATTTGGTACTACTCATTCACTGATTCATGACACATTGAGAACACAAATATGAATAGGGATGTGGTGTTTACATTCTAGTAATTCACTTCAGTTTGAGTGGATTATCACAAATCATTTTTTTAGAAATAGACTTTCAGAATCTCCTAAGCAGATTTTTCAGAGTGTGGCTTTATTACGTTGTTTGAAATAATTTTTCAAATTCTAAGCTAAATAATAAATGGAGTTTGAGTTCTTCCTCACTTTGTAGTACTCCTTTCTCTATTCATCTTACCTAATGTCAAAAATCTGAATATAACTTAATAAGGTTTAGAACTGAAAGCACCTTTGCAAAATTATGACAGTAAGAGGAATCTGACATAGTTGACTTCGTCTTGCTTCTGACCTCCAAGCTGTCCTTGGTCATTCTAGTGCATTGGCCAAGCTAACTTTGGGAGAAATTTGTAGTTTAACTTGAAAGCAAGGATGATAAATAGTCTCTCCCTCCCTCCTTGCTCAGGGACTGACAACTGCCTTTGTAAGACTAATGAAAGGCCACAAGAATAGGATTGTGGGAGGGGTCTGAACTCTGATAAAATGTAGATGTAGTTTCTATTAATTTCTTACTGCTCAGAATTAATGTGGCCAGAGGTCACATGATAGGTATAGTCTCTACAGTCTCTTACAGCTCAGGAGTCATGTGGTCAGAGGTCACAAGATTTGTGACTTCCCCAGTTGCTCCTGTAGATAACATCACTATTGTAATACCTAAGATGGGTTTTTTGAGAGATTTTTCAGACTCAGTCCTACCTGGCTAGGTGACTCAACTGGTTCTGTGGCCCCATCCAGAGGCGACTCAGCACAAGGACCATTTTTCAAACCCCTGGGATTTCCATCCCCAACCAATCAGCAGCACCGATTCCCTAGCCCCCTGTCACCAAATCGTCCATAAAAACTCTAACCTGCAATCCTTTGGGGAGACTGATTTGAGTGATAACCCCAGTTCTCCCATGTGGTTGGTCTCATGTCAATTAAACTCTTGCTCTACTGCAGTGAATTCATTTTATCTGTGCGGTGGGCAAGAAGAACCTGTCTGGCAATTACAGAACCTAGAACAATAACTGCATTTCTAAAAAGTATTTTTGAGAAAAAGAATAATATACACATCCCCATATGCACATTTTGTCTTACTTTTAAATCATTATATCCCTTATATATATCATATTGCAATATATTTATGGTACTTTTTGTTTTTAAGATGGAGTCTCGCTCTGCTGCCCGGGCTGATATGTGGTGGTGCAATCCCAGCTCACTGCAAGCTCTGCCTCCCGGGTTCAAATGGTTCTCCTGCCTCAGTTTCCCAAGTAGCTGGGATTACAGGCGCCCACCACCATGCCCAGCTAGTTTTTGTATTTTTAGTAGATACAGGGTTTCACCATGTTGGTCAGGCTGGTTTTGAACTCCTGACCTCAAGTAATCCGCCCACCTCGCCCTCCGAAAGTGCTGCGATTACAGGCTTGAGTCACGGCACCTGACCAATATATACATACATGGTTTTGAGTTAAAGTTTTATAGCTGCTTTAACAAATTACCACAAACTTAAAGACTTAAAACTCAAACTTTTTAAAGTTCAAGAGGTCAGAAGCCTGAAATGAGCCTTACTGGGCTAAAACTAAGGTGTCTGAAGGGCTGCATTTCTTCTGGAGGCTCTAGAGCAGAATCCATTTCCATGCTCTCTCTAGCTTTGAGATGCTCCCCACATTTCCAGGCTGTGGCCTCCTTCCTTCATCTTATAAGCCAGCAACAGTGGGTGAAGTTCTTTTCTCAGTACATCAGTCTTTCTCAGGGACAGATCCTACTTCTATTACCACATCTCTTTCTCTGACTCTTGACTTCTGCCTCCCTATTCCATTTTTAAGGACCCTGTGATTACATTAGTCCCACCTGGATAGTCCAGGATGCTCTGTTTTTGTTTGCCTTTATTTTTAATTTTTATTATTTTTTTTAAACAGAGTCTCACTCCATCACCCAGGCTGGAATGCGACGGTGCAGTCTCGGCTCACTGCAACCTCTGCCTCCTAGGTTCAAACGATTCTCCTGCCTCAGCCTCCTGAGAAGCTGGGATTACAGGCATGCACTACCATACCTGGATGATTTTTGTATTTTTAGTAGAGATGGGGTTTAGCCATGTTGGCCAGGTCTGTCTCAAACTCCTGACCTCAAGTGACCCACATAACAGCAGAGGTCCTGCTCCTTGCAGAGAAGGGCTACCACATAGGCAATGTGCCCAGAGTAGCCATGGATAATCTATTTTAAGGTCAGATGATTAGCAATCTGAATGCCATCTGTAACCTTCATTCTCCTTTCTCCCTTTGCTAATTAACTTACATATTCACAGGTATCAGCGATAAGCACATGTATAACTTGTGATGCGGGAGGTATTATTCTGCCCCCAGGTGTTATAACCAAAGCCTCTAATACAGTGTTGATTAGGAACACTTCTGGTGTTTATTAGTAATCTTCTGGACAGTCATGAAAATAATTCTACAAATTTATCATTCTTAAGGTACTTGTCATAGATAGCTTTTCGTAGCTATATGTTATTATATAAGTTTTCTACTTTTTTTTTTTTTTTTTTTGTAGTGGCAGGTTTTCCCCATGTTGCCCAGGCTGGTGTGGAACTCTTGGCCTCAAGTGATCCACCCACCTCGGCCTCCCAAAGTGTGGGATTACAGGCATGAGCCACCACACCTGGCCAGAAAGTTTTCTTCTATCCTTTTTTTGTTGTTGAGACAGTGTCTCACTCTGTCTTCCAGGCTGGAGTGTAATCGTGCGAGCACAGCCCACTGAAGCCTCAACCTCCCGGGTCAATCAATCCTCCCACCTCAGCCTTCCTAGTAGCTAGGACTACAAGTGTACACCACCATGCCTGGCTAATCTTTGTATTTTTTGTAGAGATGGGGTTTTGCCATAGGCCGTTTTCTTCTATTCTGTGGTTCTCACACTATTACTTTGTAACAAGCCATTCTAAGATTTAAAGTGATGCAAAAACAATAATTTATTGTTACCTCTCTTGTCTCTGTAGGGCTTACTTGGTGGTTCTGGGCTTGCTTGGGTGGTTCTCACTTGGGGCTTGACCAGGCTGGATGTCCAATATGGCTTCTCCACTCACGTGTCTGGGGCTTACATGCTCCTCCATATGGCCTCTCTCTCCCACAGAGTAGCTTGTAGCATATATTGAGATAATCATATTTTTCTTCATTAATCTGTTAATGTTGATAGAATTTAATGCGCAGGTTGTTTACTAGGGTGTGCCCTTTGTGGAAAACAATGGGAGGGAGCGGAGAGGGAAGATGAAGACATCATGCCATGATGGGGACCCAACAGCCCTGACTCCATGGGGAGCTATGGAGCTAAGTTGCTCCTACAGTGGATCAGGTGTTTATGCATTCGCCCAGTCATGGGATGTGGGTTGTCCTTGGAAGAGTCAACCTTGGGTGAAACTGAAATGATTCTGTAAAGGGACTGAAAGCTGAATGAACGTTGTACACTGACAGCACTCTCAGCAGTTGAGGCAACAAACCTTTCCTTGAAAGAGGATCTGGGCTGTGCCTCTCTGTGTCTGCCGTAAGGTTCATAATATTACTATTATTAAGTCAATAAATTTTTATTCAAGAAATTTCATGTTGAGATTCCTTCCACTGTCCATCAAGTTCCCTTTAGTTGCTCTAAAGAGTTGGAGTCAAAAGTTATCTTCAATAGATTTATCTTCAAATTAACCCTTTTTAATAGAACTGATGCTTAATCCAGTTATCCTGTCAGCCCATGATTATGTTATTTTGGCTTCTTTCATCTCCTTTTAATATGGATATATTCATGAAGACTTCAAAATTCACCTATGGAAAAATCAATAATCTTTGGGATCTAATTTCTATAATCAATTTACTTTAGATTCATTTTTAGAGTAGGTGGATCTACCTGGTTCTCAATTTGATGCCCTCTCTAAACATGAATGCGTTCAATCATACTCATTTCTAAGCTATCACACTCAAGAATAATAGTACAGATCTGTGGAATATGCCAGTATCTACAGTAAAAGATAAATTATTAGGTCTTTCAAAATTTTAGCAACTGTGTTGTAGTTCCTTCCCACAGATCTAACAAATAGTCCTGCGAGTAAAGCAAAACCACAGAGTTAGTCTATGAGGAGTTTCCAGCGACATGCAGCTACAGGAAAAGCCCCAGTGGAACAGACTTCGACCAATAGTAATATTATCTATGATAGTAAAAATCTGGAAACAACCTCAATCTCCATCATATAGTAATCTATAAATGTATGTAGGATAGTCCCAACAATAAAAAAATACAGAAATGAAAATGAATGAACTAATATGACATCTGTGAAAAACTAAATTTACCATCTTTCAACATGGCTAATTCTCAGAAACATGATGTTAAGTGACAAAAATAAAAAATGAAAAAACACAAACAGAAAAAAGCATGTAGGCCGGGCATGGTGGCTCATGCCTGTAATCTCAACACTTTTGGGGGGCTGAGGAGGGAGGATCCTTTGAACTCAGGAGTTTGAGACAAGCCTGGGAAACACAGGGAGACCCCATCTCAAGAAAAAGAATAAGTATATATATTATTTCTATAAAATTTTAAAACATTTGAAGCATAACTATATATTGTTTATAGATCAAAAATATGTAGGAAAAGTATAAAAATATTCATAGAAATTTTAAACACTGAGACTGGGTGTAGTGGCTCAAACCTGTAATCCCAGCACTTTGGGAGGCAGAGGTGGGCAGATCATGAGATCAAGAGTTTGAGACCAACCTGGCCAGCATGGTGAAACCCCATCTCTACTAAAAGTACAAAAAAATTAGCCGGGCTTGTTGGTGTGTGCCTGTAATCCCAGCTTCTTGGGAGGTTGAGGCAGGAGAATCATTTGAACCTGGGAGGTGAAGGTTGCAGTGAGCTGAGATCACACCACTGTACTCCAACCTGGGCGCCTGCCTCAGCCTCCCAAAGTGCTGGGATTACAGGCCTGAGCCACCATCCCCGACCAAAAAGAAATTTTAAACACTGAATTCCTCATAGTGTCTACAAAGGAGGGGTGAGGACTAGGCTCAGGGTAAGGGATTCAGGAGGCCACAACTGTATCTGTATAAGTGTTGTTTCTTTAAAAACAAAATCTGTATTTGGGGAAAGAGAAAAAAATAAAATCTGAATTAATATGGCACTACATAGCACAATGATAATAGATAATGAAATTGGGTGTTGAGTACTTCAGTATTCATTATAATAGTTTATTTATTGCATTTTAAAAGTACTCCATAATAAAATTAATAATTAAAAAACAGGCCGGAGTGGTGGCTCATGCCTGTAATCCCAGCACTTTGGTAGGCCGAGGAGGGTAGATCACCTGAGGTCAGGAGTTTGAGACCAGTCTAACCAATATGGCGAAACCCTGTCTCTGCTAAATAAATATTAGGCGTGTGTGGTGGCAGACGCCTGTAATCCCAGCTACTCGGGAGGCTGATGCAGGGAGAATTGCTTGAACCCAGGAGGAGGTGCTTGCAGTGAGCTAAGATCACGCCACTGTGCTCCAGCCAGGGTGACAGAGCAAGACTCCATCACAAAAAAACAAAAAACCAACCAACCAACCAAACAACAACAGCAAAAAGCAAGGCTGGGTGAGTCCAAAGCGAGCAAATTGCTTGAGCCCAGGTGTTTGAGACTAGCCTGGGCAACATGACGAAACCCAGTCTCTATTAAAAAAAAAAATAACAGAAAAACGAAAAGGCCATTAAAACACGATTAATTACAACTACATTTGTTAACATGGACGTGGCCGGTCATGGTGGCTCATGCCTGTAATCCCAGCACTTTGGGAGGCCAAGGCAGGCAGATTACTGGAGGTCGGGAGTTCGAGACCAGCCTGACCAAAATGGAGAAACCCCTCTACTAAAAATACAAAATTAACCAGGTGTGGTGGTGCATGCCTGTAATCCCGGCTACTTGGGAGGCTGAGGCAGAAGAATCACTTGAACTCGGGAGGCAAAAGTTGAGGTGAACTGAGATGGTACCATTGCACTCCAGCCTGAGCAACAAGAGTGAAACTCTGTCTCAAAACAAAAAACAAAACAAAAACACCTGGATGTATTTCAAAAGCAATGTTACATGAAAAAAAAGTTGCAGTGTGGTATATACATTATGATGCTATTTCTTTCAGTTTTAAAAATAAAATGATATTCGATATTATTTACAGATCTATACTTATATGGAGACTTACGTGGTAAAAATATTTTTCTTTTTTTTATTTTTGGGACAGGTCCTCTGTCACCCAGGCTAGAGTGAGTGGACATGATCATAGCTCACTGCAGCCTCAACCACCTGGCCTCAAACGGTCCTCCCATCTCAGTCTCCTGGAACAGTTGGGACTGCAGGCACACACCAGCATGCCTGGCTAATTTTTTTTTCTTTTCTTTTTCTTTTTTTTTTTTTTTTTTTGAGACGGTGTCTCACTCTGTCGTCCAGGCTGAGTGCAATGGCTCGATCTTGGCTCACTGCAACCTCTTCCTCCTAGGTTCAAGTGATTCTCCTGCCTCAGCCTCCCGAGTAGCTGAGACAACAGGTACCCACCACCACGCCTGACTAATTTGTGTATTTTTAGTAGAGACGGGGTTTCACCATGTTGGTCAGGTGCTATTTTCTTTTTTTTAATTTTTATTTTTATATAGACAGGGCTGTCATCATTTTGTCTAGGCTGATCTCACTCTTGGGCTCAAGGGATTCTTCCACGTTGGCCTCCCAGAGTGCTGGGGTTACAGGTATGAGCCACTGTGCCCAGCCCCCCTGCCCTTTTTTTTTTTTTTGTGATTGCAAAAGAGTTAAGGGTTGCATGAATAAATTTTCTTTCCGGCAAAAATATTTCCAAACTAAAGGGGATGATACACACCAAGATCCAAATCGGTTTTCCTCTGAGAAGCAAGGGAAACGAATAGGATTGAGGAGGGATGTGAAAGAGGGATTCCAAATATTTACATTAGTTAAATCTGGATATTAAGTATATGGGTGTTTATTATATTACCCTTTGTGCTTCTTGGTATGTTTGAGATTGTTCTAAATTAACCCTTCCATTCTGCATGGTATTTCCCTTTGGTGGTAATGCGAGTAACCACATAAGTATATCTCGCCACTTGGTTGGCATAAAAAGGGAAGGCTGGGCGTGGTGGATCATGCCTGTAATCCCAGCACTTTGGGAGGCCGAGGCAGGAGGATCTCGAGGTCAGGAGTTCAAGACCAGCCTGACCAACATAGTGAAATCCCATCTCTACTAAAAATACAAAAATTAGCCAGGCATGGTGGTGCCCGCCTGTAATCCAGCTACTTGGGAAACTGAGGTAGGAGAATTGCTTGAACCCGGTAGGCAGAGGTTGCGGTGCACTGAGATCGTGCCATTGCGCTCCATCCTGGGTGACAGAGCGAGACTCCATCTCAAAAAAAAAAAAAAAACAAAAAAGATGTCCTCTATCAGTCTGTCATTTCCTTTTGTTCTGGTATACCCATTGCTGCACACATTTTTTTCAATGACTGATTTGATATCATTAGTTAAAAACTATTCCCTGAATGCTTATGCTTCCACTTATTTCTGTGGGTATGAAACTGCATTACTGTCTTGGGAGAACAGTGGAGTATTCAGGCACAGGCAATTAAGAGAATAAGCTTGATAGTTGATTCCACTATACCCGGGCCCTAGATGTTCCCTACAAAGGCCAAGGTGATGACAAGGTTTAGCGCTGGAGTGCAGTGGTACAATCACAGCTCACTGCAGCCTTGACCTCCTGGGCCTAAGTGATCCTCCTTGGGCCCAGGCATGCGCTACCACGCCAGGCTAATTTTTTTTTTTTTTTTTTAAAGACAGAGTCTCAAACTCCTGGGCTCAAGTGATCATCCTGCCTTGACCTCCCAAAGTGCTGGAGTTACAGGTGTGAGCCACCTCGCCTGGCCAGTATTCCATATGTTATTCTCTGATCTTTCTTAATTCACATATCTGTTTTGCATAGCTGCCATATGTATGTGAAGGGCCAATGGAAAACTTCCCCTTTGCTCTTGAAGATTTGCTGAAATCAGCTGACAATAGTCAGATTAATAGGATAAAAGACATACACAATTTTATTTTAATGTGCATAGCATGGAATTGCAGATTGAGTACCCAGTAACCCAAACCCAAGTACAGAAGCTTACATACTCTTTTTCAAAAAACACTGGAATAGAGATAGAGTCTCGCTGTGTTGCCCATGCTGGTCTCGAACTCCTGGGCTCAGGATGCTTCCTCCTGTTCTCCCAGAGTGCTCGAATTACAGGTGTGCGCCACCAGGCAGGCCTACATACTCTTTTTCAAAAGGGAGAGGGGAGATAGGGAATGTAGACAATTCATTTGAGAGACAGAAAATGTTTTTTTTTTATTATTTGTTGAGACAGAGTCTTGCTGTATTGCCCAGGCTGGAGTGCAGTGGCACCATCTTGGCTCACTGCAACCTCTACCTCTCCAGTTCAAGCGATTCTCATGTCTCGGCCTCCCAAGTAGCTAGGATTATAGGCACATGCCATCACGCCTGGCTAATTTTTTTGTATTTTTAGTAGAGACAGGGTTTCATCGTGTTGGCCAGGCTGGTCTCAAACTCTTGACCTCAGGTGATCCGTCCACTTGGCCTCCCAAAGTGCTGGGATTATAGGCATGAACCACCGTGCGTGGTCATGCCACTGAGGGTTTTTTTCTATTTTAATTTAATTTAATTTTTTGAGATGGGTGTCTCACTATGTTGCCCAGGCTAGTCTCGAACTCCTGAGATCAAGCGATCCACCCACCTTGGCCTCCCAGTGTGCTGAGATTACAGACGTGAGCCACGGTGCCTGACCAAATGATTATTAGGGAGAATAAATACACAGGAATTAACTTCTAATGATCCTGTTTGTGAAAATGTCCCTCCAGGTGTGGTTGAATTTCTGTCTTTTCTGAGATAGACAATGAGATTTCAGCAAGGGGAGGAAGGCAATTGTGTTTTTTTGTTTGTTTGTTTGTTTGTTTGTTTTGAGACAGAGTTTCACTCTTGTCGCCCAGACTGGAGTGCAGTGGTGCGATGGCTCAGTGCAACCTCCGCCTCCTGGGTTCAAGCGATTTTCCTGCCTCAGCCTCCTGGGTAGCTGGGATTACAGGCGCCCACCATCACACCTGGCTAATTTACTTTTTTTTTTTTTTTTTTTTTTTTTTTGTATTTTTAGTAGAGATGGGGTTTCACCACGTTGGCCAGGCTGGTCTGGAACACCTGACCTCAGGTGATCCACCCACCTCAGCCTCCCAAAGTGATGGGATTACAGGTGTGAGCCACCGCGCCCAGCCTTTTTTTAATTTTAATTTTAATTTTTTGAGATGGAGTCTCGCTCTGTCGCCCAGGCTGGAGTGCAGTGGCATGATCTCAGCTCACTGCAACCTCCGCCTCCTGGGTTCAAGTGATTCTCCTACCTCAGACTCCTGAGTAGCTGGGATTACAGGTGCATGCCATCACGCCCTGCTAATTTTTGTATTTTTAGTAGCGACAGGGTTTCAGCATGTTGGCCACGCTAGTCTCAAACTCCTGACCTCAAGTGATCCACCTGCCTTGGCTTCCCAAAGTGCTGGTATTACGGGTGTGAGCCACTGCACCTGGCCCCCAATTGTGTTTCTTTTGGAAAGAAGCTCTCTTGATCAGATAGGGAAATTCCAGAGAGAGTCCCTCCCTGCACTTGGAGTGCAGGGGACAAGACAAAGTTTCAGGGACCTTGATTCTGAGGCAGCTTCTAAACCTTCTCAGCATGTCAAAGCATAGTCTTTAGGGTATCTCTTTCTGAGGATCACCACCTACATAAGGATTTTGTTGTCTTTTTATTAAACTTCAGCTACCACTTTCATGTGTCCACCTAGTTCATGCACTAGTCAGTGTTTCATAGTTTTCTGTCTTGACAATATACCAGTTTGCTCAGCCTTACTTCTATTGTTGAACTTTTGAGATTTTTCCAATTTTCCAGTTTTATAAATAGCATTTCTATGACCATCTTTGTACATACTACTTCTTTTCTTTCTGGTCATTTCCTTGAGCTTAATCCTACAAGTGGAATTAGTGGGCTAAAGGGTATGAATAGTTTTAGGACTCTAAATCCATATTCCAATATTATATCAATTTACTTTTGACCTAACAATATTGAGTTTACTCATTGTCATATATTTCAAAAAAATGTAATAGACATATAATAGTTATTAAAAGTATCTTAATTCAAAATTTTCCCAGGCTGGAGTGCAATGGCGCCATCTTGGCTCACTGCAACTTCCACCTCCTGGGTTCAAGCAATTCTCCTTCCTCAGCCTCCCGAGTAGCTGGGACTATAGGTGTGTGCCACCACACCTGGCTAATTTTTGTATTTTTAGTAGAGTCAGGGTTTCACCATGTTGGCCAGGCTGGTCTCGAATTCCTGATCTCAGGTGATCTGCCTGCCTCGGCCTCCCAAAGTGCTGTGATTGCAGGCGTAAGCCACTGCACCCAGCCCTTTTTTTCTGATTATTGAAAATAATACTCATTGTGGAAAAAAAAAAGTAAGTGAAAGTGCCCCGGAAACCTCCACCCCGCCAAAAGGTAACATGTTGCCATTTGGCTTACAGTCTTTAACTTATTTCATATACATGGGTAGTTTCATTCTTTTGTTGTCATTTTTGTTTTGTTTTTTTGAGACGGAGTCTGGCTCTGTCACCCAGGTTGGAGTACAGTAACGTAATCTTGGCTCACTGCAACCTCTGTTTCCCAGGTTCAAGCAATTCTCCTGCCTCAGCCTCCCCAGTAACTGGGATTACAGGTGCATGCCACCACGCCCAGCTGATTTTTTGTATTTTTAGTAGAGGTGGGGTTTCACTGTGTTGGCCAGGCTGGTCTTGAACTCCTGGCCTCAGGTCATCCACCTGCCTTGGCCTCCCAGAGTGCTGGAATTACAGGCATGAGCCACTGCACCCAGCCAGAATACTTTCATTCTTGAAACATTTGGAAGTTCTTTATAAACCCATCCAATCGGCTGGGCGTGGTGGCTGACGCCTGTAATCCCAGTACTTTGGGAGGCCAATGTGGGTGGATCACTTGAGGTCAGGAGTTTGAGACCAGCCTGACCAACATGGTGAAACCCCGTCTCTGCTAAAAATGCAAAAATTAGCCAGCATCGTGGTGCACATCTGTAGTCCCAGCTACTCAGGAGGCTGAGGCAGGAGAATCACTGAACCCAGGAGGCAGAGGTTGCAGTGAGTTGAGATCATGCCATTGCACTCCAACCTGGGCAACAGAGCGAGACTCTGTCTCAAAAAAAAAAAAGAGGCTGGGCCCTGTGGCTCATGCCTGTAATCTCAGCACTTTGGGAGGCCAAGGTGGGTGGATCACGAGGTCAGGAGATTGAGACCATCCTGGCTAACACAGTGAAACCCATCTCTACTAAAAATACAAAAAATTAGCCAGGCATGGTGGCGGGCGCCTGTAGTCCCAGCTACTCGGGAGGCTGAGGCAGGAGAATCGCGTGAACCTGGGAAGCGGAGCTTGCAGTGAGCCGAGATGGCGCCACTGCACTCCAGCCTGGGTGACAGAGCGAGATTAAAAAAAAAAAAAGAATTGGGCCCAGGAATCTACACTTTAAAAAGTGCTCTGAGTGATTCTAGTTGTAGGTAGGGTTGAAAATCCACAAGTTATTCTAATTTCTAGAATGACTGGTCTACACCTGCTTGTTTGTACTTTTTTACAAATCACTTTCTTCTTAATTCCCTACAAATTGGACTGTGATTCTTCTGATTTTTTTGAAACCCATAACTTCCCTTAGATCTGATTCAACAGTATTCAGTCCTAAGAGTGGGTGGTACATCTAGAAATTGGCCTTTCTGCCTCTGATGTACTTTTGGTGTTAATTTACAAGTTTCATATTTGGTTATTTCAGAGTTTTATGTTTGCCAGTGTATGATTTTTCTTTTATTTATTTATTTTTTTGAGACAGAGCCTCACTCTGTCGCCCAGGCTGGAGTGCAGTGGCACCGTGTTGACTCACTGCAACCTCCGTCTCCTGAGCTCAAGCAATACTCGCCTCAGCCTCCCAAGTAGCTGTGATTACAGGCACCCGCCACCATGCCTGGCTAATTTTTGTAGAGACAGGGTTTCACCATGTTGGCCAGGCTGGTCTCGAATTCCTGACCTCAGATGATCTGCCCGCCTCAGCCTCCCAAAGTGCTTGGATTACAGGCGTGAGCCACCATGCCTAGCATCTTTTTTTTCTTCTTTTCTTTTCTTTTTTTGAGATGGAGTCTTGCTCTGTTACCCAAGCTGGAGTGCAGTGGCATAATCTCGGCTCACTGCAACCTCTGCCTCCCAGGTTCAAGTGATTCTTTTGCCTCAGCCTCCTGAGTAGCTGGGACTACAGGTGCACACCACCATGCCTGGCTAATTTTTGTATTTTTAGTAGGGACAGGGTTTCACTATGTCGGCCAGGCTGGTCTCAAACTCCTGACCTCGTGATCCACCCGCCTCGGCCTCCTATAGTGCTGGGATTACAGGCGTGAGCCAACGTGCCCAGCCTTTTTTTTTTTTTAAACAGAGTCTTGTTCCGTCGCCCAGGCTGGAGGGCAGTGGTGCAAACTCTACTCACCGTGACCTCTGCCTCCCTAGCTTAAACCATCCTCCTACCTCAGCCTCCTAAGTAGCTAGGACTACAGGCGCATGCCACCATGCCCAGCTAATTTTTGTATTTTTAGTACAGACAAGGTCTTGCCACGTTGCCCAGGCTGGTCTCGAATTCCTGAGCTCAAGAGATCTGCCTGCCTCAGCCTCCAAAAGAGCTAGGATTACAGGCATGAGCTACCACACCCAGCCTAGTGTATGATAAGTATTTCTGTATTGCAAACCGCCCCCAAGATTTATCAGCTTAAAACAATAAAAACCACTTATTTGTTCTGATGCTGCCATTCAAGCAGGCCTGGGTGGGGCCTGCTAGTCCCTGCTCCATAATGATACTGCCTGGACATGCTTTACTCACACGTCTGCTGCCTCACTTGCCTTCAGTGCTCTAACAGAGTAGTTGGACTGTTTTATACAGTGGCTCAAGGGCCCTTGAGATGGGGTAGAGACGGGGTTTCACTCTGTTGAGAGAAAAAGTGAAAGCCACCAGGTTTCTTAATACCCAGGCCTGCAATGGGAATGTTGCCATTTTTGTCACATTCTGTGGATGAGAGCAAGCTCCAGGCCAGCCCAGATTAAAAGAGAGAAGAAATAGATTCCACTCTGGATAGAGAAGAAGAGCATATATGAAGATGGATGGTAGGTTTTAAACAGGGAAAGTATACCAGCCACATGGAAGATAATATTTTGAATCATGGATTGAATAAATGGATTAATGGATAAAATAGGACAAAAATATTTTAAAATATACAAATAGTCCTTAGACAAATACAGATTTAAATCTTTTATATAAGGGAATGTATTATTATTTATTTATTTATTTAATACACAGTCTTGCTCTGTTGCCCAGGTTAGCATGCATTGGTGTGATCTTGGCTCACTGCAACCTCTGCCTCCCAGGCTCAAGTGATCCTCCCACCTCAGCATCTCCAGTAGCTGGGACCACAGGTGTGCGCTGCCACGCCTGGCTAACGTATGTGTGTTTTTTGAAAATTTTTTGTACAGACAGGATTTCAGCATGTTGCCCAGGCTGGACTCGAACTCCTGGGCTGAAGTGATCTGCCTTCCTCAACCTCCCAAAGTGCTGGGATTATAGCGGTAAGCCACTGCACCCCGTGAAGGGAATGTATTTAATAATAGAGACTGTATTTTGTTTTGCACCAAAAGAGAGGCTGAGGGAAGTGATGTATATGTTACATCAAGACAGACTGTGTGAGGCCAGGCCAGATTGTGGAAGCTAGGGATACTTCAACTGGAACAGAAGGATGTATCCTTAGCAGGCCCCTAAGTGAGGTAGAACAGAGGTCAGGTCCAGTAAGGTCAGATCTGAGAGTGCAGAGCAGGGGCAGAAGTCATCAAGGACTGGATGTGCTGCAGATCCAGATACCAAGTCTTCATCAGTGAAGTCAGACCCTTGCACTAGAAACCTGGAACAACTGAAGGATAATGATCTGGGGGCCCAGGCCAACAGGAGACAAGCACTAAGCATGGAAATTGACCCTGGGCACACTGCCCTCTGAACTCCTTCTCCACCCACAGCCTGGGGCAGCACTGGCCTTAGATGGTATAGGGCCTCAGTCCATAAAAGGAGACAGTGTGGCTGGAGTACAGGAATGAAGAGGCCAGAGGCAGACAGTTCCCGACAGGTTGGGCCCAATGAAAGCCATTATCTTCCCTTTGATCGATAACTCCAAAAAAGGATGCCACAGTATTTAGACCATCCATTTCAGTGTTTTATCATGCTGCTACAAAGGGCCTTTTGTACAGCCGCATAGTCTTTGTCTTACAAAGCCCCAAAATATAGGAAATATGCTGAGTTTTCCTAACTGCCTAATGAATAACCATTTGTAATCAACTGTCCATACTGAAAACCCTTAAAGGTATTATGGAACACATTTTATTTCCTGCCAAATGTAACAATTCCATTTTGGAACTGAATCTGGCCAAAAGTATAAAGTGGGAAGAGTTTCCTGTGGTGCTCTTGGCATATCCTTTCTTAACCCTTCTCTCTCTCTCATTTCAGAATCTCTATTTTTTTTTTTGTTTTGTTTTGTTTTGTTTTTTCTTTTAGAGACTGGGTCTTGCTCTGTCGCCCAGGCTGCAGTGCAGTGCATGATCACCACTTATTACTGCCTCGACTTCTGGGCTCAAGTGATCCTCCCATCTTAGTCACCTGAGTAACTGGGACTTCAGGTGCGTGCGTGCCTGGCTAAATTTTTTTTATTTTTTTGTAAAAACGGGGTTTCACTATGTTGCCCAGGCTGGTCTCAAACTCCTGGGTTCAAGTGATCCTCCTGCCTCAGCCTCCCAAAGTGCTGGGATTACAAACAAGAGTCACTGTGCCTGGACTCAGGACTTCTGTTTCCTTGCTGGTTCATCTGTTCTCTCTACCCTCTTTTCCAGAAGAAGCAGCTCTTGGTATATGCTGGTGATAATTGTTTTTGCCAGAATAGCTCAAAACGTGATGCAGTAGCCAGACTACTAGATGGCCCCCTGTGATCCCCACTTCCTGATAGTCACAGCTTTGTCAAATTCCTTCCTACACTGTATGAGGGTTGGTCTGTGTGACCAATAGAATTTGGCAAAACTATGTCCCTTCCAAGGTTATTAAAGACTAGGGCTTCCTTCCAAGGTTAGTAAAGACTGGGGTTCTATCTTGGGTCTCTTTCATTCTATTTTTTTTTTTTTTTTTTTTTTAGAGATGGTGTCTTGCTATGTTACCCCAGCTGGATTTGAACTTCTAGGCTCAAGGGATCCTTCTTCCTCAGCCTCCTGAGTAGTTGGAACTATAGGCACAAGCCACTATGCCCAGGCTTGCAATCTATATTCTTAAGATGCTTATGGGGCAATCGTTGCAAACTCTTAAATTTGAGATGTACTGTGGTCGTCGTCGTCGTCTTCTCCTTCTCCTCCTCCTTCTCTTCCCTCCTCCTCCTCCTCCTTCTCTTCTCCTTCCTCTCCTTCTTCTCCTCTTTCTCTTTCTTCCTCTTTTTTTTTTTTTTTTTTTTTTGAGATGGAGTCTCACTCTGTCGCCCAGGCTGGAGTGCAGTGGCACAATCTCGGCTCACTGCAACCTCCGTCCCCCAGAGTTCAAGTGATTCTCCTGCCTCAGCCTCCCAAGTAGCTGGGACTACAGGCACGTGCCACCACGCCCGGCTAATTTTTTGTATTTTTAGTAGAGATGGGATTTCACCGTGTTAACCAGGACGGTCTCAATCTCCTGACCTCGTGATGTGCCCACCTCAGCCTACCAAAGTGCTGGGATTACAGGTGTGAGTCACTGCGCCTGGCTTTTTCTTTTTTTTTTTTTTTGAGACAGAATCTTGCTCTGTTGCCCAGGCTGGAGTACAGTGGTGTGATCTCGGCTCACTGCAACCTCCACCTCCTGGACTCAAGTGATTCTCCTGCCTCAGGCTCCCAAGTATCTGGTATTATAGGTGGGTACCACCACACCTGGCTAAGTTTTTGTATTTTTAATAAAGACAGGGTTTCACCATGTTGGCCAGGCTGATCTTGAACTGTTGACCTCAGGTGATCCACTTGTCTCAGCCTCCGAAAGTTCTGGGATTATGGGCCACTGCACTTGGCCCTACTGACTTATTTTAATTCATTAGTATTACTTCTTCCAAATGTGTTAGTATTTTAATTCTAATTTATAAGACGTAAAGCAACAAGTATTATCCGGGGCTTAAACACTAAGTCTAGAGATTCTTGATGCTTTTGAATTCTATACATTATTTATTTTCTTTTGAGACAAGGTCATACTCTGTCGCCCAGGCTGGAGTGTGGAGTGCAGTGGCACAATCTCTGGTGTACTGCAAACGCAGCCTCCCGGGAGAATCAAGCGATTCTTGTGCTTCAGCCTCCTAAGTAGCTGGGACTACAGTCATGCGCCACCACGCCCAGCTAATTTTTGTATTTTTAGTAGATACAGGGTTTCACTGTCTGGCCAGGCTGGTCTTCAACTCCCGACCTCAAGCAATCTACCCGCCTTGGCCTCCCAAAGTGCTGGGATTACAAAACATTATTTCTTTTCTTTTTTTTTTTTTTTTTTGAGACAGAGTCTCGCTCTGTCGCCCAGGCTGGAGTGCAGTGGCCAGATCTCAGCTCACTGCAAGCTCCGCCTCCCAGGTTCATGCCATTCTCCTGCCTCAGCCTCCTGAGTAGCTGGGACTACAGGCGCCCGCCACCTCGCCCGGCTAGTTTTTTTGTATTTTTTAGTAGAGACGGGGTTTCACCGTGTTAGCCAGGATGGTCTCGATCTCCTGACCTCGTGATCCGCCCGTCTGGGCCTCCCAAAGTGCTGGGATTACAGGCTTGAGTCACCGCGCCCGGCCAAAACATTATTTCAAATACTGTTGGTGATATGCTTGAAGCAGTTAAAAACTAAATGAATACTAGGCAAGTCAGAAATGACTACGATTCAATTCAGTCACTCCTTTTTTTAAATTTTGAGACATAGTCTTTCTCTGTCACCCAGGCTGGAGTGAAGTGGTGCAATCTTGGCTCATTGCAGCCTCTGCCTCCTGGGCTCAAGTGATCCTCTCACCTCAGCCTCCCGAACAGCTGTGACTACAGGCACACATTACCACGCTCAGCTAATTACTGTATTTTTAGTAGATACAGGGTTTTACCATGTTGCCCAGGCTGATCTCAAACTCTTAGACTCAAGCAATTCACCTACATCTGCCTCTGAAAGTGCTGGGATTACAGATGTGAGCCACTGTGCTGGCCCCAGTCACTCATTTAGTGTAACCTTGTCCACAAAAGTGGATATCCACACAACACACTTCTCTCTTGGTTACACTTTAGCCTAGTGCTGCTGTTTGAACAGCACAATTTATTACTCTGTATGTGTTCACTCATAAACTAAAGGGGCCAAATTTATTCATACTTCAGCAAGATTATGCCAAACTTCGTGCTGAACATGAGTTAGGTCTCAACGTTATGCATTCTGTTATATGCTCTGTCTTATGTCAGGCTCTATGCAATGTTCCACTGGTAAAAGATTCAAACTGTTTAGAACCGTAGCCCAAACTCAGCATTAGAGATGGTTGTTATATTAGAGTTCTGACGCGAAAAAGACTTCACATTCAAACTGTGGTACTTTGGGAATAGTTTAATGAAAGGAGTAGAAACAAAGGTATGAGATAAGTGTAGGGAAACTGCAAGGCATAGTGCAGCACCCAGAGGCTAGTAACTGCACAGCTCTGTTATCACCCCTCATGGCAAAGGAAGGGATCACTTCCTGGAACTGGAGACAGAGACAGGGGCTGTGTGTAGAGTCACCTTAAAGGAGCTGAGATCTTTGGTAGACAAAGGTATCCAGCATCCCAACCACACCCTCCCTTCCTCTCATCTCCTGCCACTGCTTTTCACTGGCCAAGCCCCAGCAGGAAACCAGAGGGCAAGAGAGTCCCTTGAAGCACTTCATAGAAGTCGGCTTGCTGGAGAAAGGGGGAGAGTGAATCTAGGGGTGGGATGAAGGAAATAGAAGATAACTGGCACAGCCATCTATCCGTCCATGCATAAAGTTACCAGCATTTTTTAGTTCCAAAATCAACAACCCAAACTCACTAAGATACAGCTTACTTCATAATGGAGAATTTGATGAATGCTTGTTTGCTTTTCCAAACCTCATGATCACAAATATTACAGATACATCATCTTTCAGGCTCTATATTTTTCAGCAGAGTGTTAATATTTTTATTCTGTTTTAATATGTGACTCTATCTCCTTATCTATTTTAATTAAAAATATTAGAGGAAATGGGCTATTAAAAGCTATCTATATAAGTAGAGGGCAAACTTACAGGAAGATGAAGGTGTCCTAGACATATGGTGTTGAAGAAGGTTTAGAAGTAGAAGTGGGATATCTGGAATAAATGGTCCTTGAGCACACAGGCCTAAGGTGAGTGGAAGGAAAGAATGAACCAAGAGACAAGGAGATGGTAAATAGCTCAAGGTACATTTCTAAATATTTTTGAACACAAGAAACAAATGGTTTTATTGACTTACCAAATCTTCACAGTCACTAAACATGGTTAGTAGATGTTTTTCTCTTCGCCAACTTTGGAGGTCGTCAGGGGCTTTGTGAGTAAAATTTTAGTATCCAGTATTTCTTTACTTTTATGGACTTTAAACCTCTGAAATGTGGTATGGGTGGAGAGAAGGTACCTCTTTGAAATGAGAATAATAAAATCTGGGATTTGAAAGAGATCTTCCACTAGTGTAAGAATCTAATTTACAACATTCTTACTAAATAACTTTCCAGTCATTTAAAGGAGGCCATTGCTAGGTAGCTCAGTGTTTCCTTAGGCATCGTTTCAACTTTGCTTGCTCAGTCGTTATAAAGCATTTTCTCCTAGAAGCAGAGATACATTTTTACAGCTTCTGCCTATGGGTTCTGGAGAAGAGAAAAAGTAATATTTTCCCTCACCCATTGCCAGGTACATGGCTGAGGTACATATAACAAGAGACAAATTAACCATAGAGAAACATACTAATTTGTTTAATAAAAATTTTATGTGACATGGGAGCCTTCAGAAATGACCCAAACAAAAGGAAAAAATCCATATTTTTATACTTAGGTTTGATGAAGAGTAGATAGTCATGCAGAAATATAATTGGATAAAGAAAGTATGACCTAATATTAATAAACTAAGGGAAATTTAGCAGGAGCTGTTGGTTGAAATTCTTCTTGACATCTGTGAGTCTTCGAAAATAAGGATGTTTCTTTCCTCTGAGTGTAGGGAAGCTACCTTTGTAATGAATATTTTATGACCAGCTTCAGGCAGAGGAGAAGGACCATCAGAGACCTTCCTGCTTGTGCTATTTTCTCAAATACCAAAGTGCCATATTTTGGGGTTTATGTTCTCCCCATCAACTCTCCTGCCATTTGGATGGGTTTATCATAGTCTATTCCCTCTTCTACACGAAAAGCTCTCATGATACTCCTCTTCCTCTTTCTTCTAGCTTTCTTTTACCCTGGTGAAATAATTAACAATAATAAGAGAGATGCATAACGTTTTATTTGCACACGATGAACTAGACAATGGGCTAGATGCTTTATACATTCCATTGCCAATCTTTACAAAAACATTACAAGATTGGTATTTTTTGTTTCTTTTTTTTTTTTTGAGATGGAGTCTTGCTCTGCCTCCTAGGCTGGAGTGCAGTGGCATGATCTTGGCTCTCTGCAACCTCCGCCTCCCAGATTCAAGCTATTCTCCTGTCTCAGCCTCCCAGGTAGCTGGGACTACAGGTGCCCACCACCACACCCAGCTAATTTTTGTATTTTTAGTAGAGACAGGGTTTCACCATATTGGCCAGGCTGGTCTTGTACTCCTGACCTTGTCATTTGCCCGCCTCTGCCTCCCAAAGTGCTGGGATTACAGGCGTGAGCCACCATGCCTGGCCAAGATCGGTATTTTCATACCCATTTTACAGGTGAGAAAGGTCATGAAACTTCTAAGTAGCTGAGCTGGGATTAGAAAACAGATCTGAGGCCCGGCATGGTGGCTCACGCCTGTAATCCCAGCACTTTGGGAGGCCGAGGTGGGCGGATCACCTGAAGTCAGGAGTTCGAGACCACCCTGGCCAACATGGTGATACCCTGTCTCTACTGAAAATTGAAAAAAAAAAAAAAATTAGCCAGGGGTGGTGGTGTGCATCTGTAGTCCTGGCCACTCAGGAGGCTGAGGCAGGAGAATTGCTTGAATGATTCTCGGGAGGAAGAGGAGGTTGCTGTGAACCGAGATCAGAGGTTGCAGTGAGCTGAGGTTGCAGCCAGCCGAGATCGTGCCACTGCACTCCAGCATGGGCGACAAGAGTGGAAATTCTATCTCAAAAAAGAAAAAAAAAAAAAAAAGAAAGAAAAGAAAACAGATCTGAGTTAAAGTGCACATTCTTTTCCCCAATCTCAGTTCCTTCATTTCCCAGACATCCTCAGCATCCTGGTCACTCTCTGGGTTAGTGTTTCTCAAACTGATGATTTTAAAAATCTGAATGGGGTACAGTGGCTCACGCCTGTTATCCTAGCTTTCTAGGGGACTGAGGCGAAAGGATCACTTGATCCCAGGAGTTTGAGACCAGGCTGGTAACATGGCCAAATCCTGTTTCTATGAAAAATACAAGAATTAGCTGAGTATGGTGATATGTGTCTGTGGTCCCAGCTACTTAGGAGGCTGATAGGGGAGAATGGCTGTCCCTGGGAGGTGGAGGCTGCAGTGAGCTGTGATTGCACCCCTGCACCCTCGCCTGGGTGACAGAGCAAGATCCTGTCTCAAAAACTAAAACAAAACAAAATTCCAGTTGAGTAGGATCATCATCATGTTATTACAGAACTAAAAGAAAAAAAGGTATTTGGAAAGTAGTGTGCTAAGCAAATTGAAAGAAGTTTCTATTTCTATTAGCACTTCCCAGAGCCTCGGATATGCTAAGTGCATTGTGAAGCTCTAGGAGGAATATAGAGGACTCAGGGTATTCTAATCCTATTTGACCCCAAGACTTTTTTTTTTTTTGGTAGAATTATGGTCACCACTATTCTTTTTGGTGAGCACTGCTCTGAATTTATTTTTCTTTATCAGTATTGTTTTGAAAATGTGGGCTGGGCGCTGTGGCTCACGCCTGTAATCCCAGCACTTTGGGAGGCCGAGGCGGGCGGATCACAAGGTCAGGAGATAGAGACCATCCTGACTAACACGGTGAAACCCCGTCTCTACCAAAAATACAAAAAATTAGCTGGGCGAGGTGGCGGACACCTGTAGTCCCAGCTACTCGGGAGGCTGAGGCAGGAGAATGGCGTGAACCCGGGAGGCGGAGCTTGGAGTGAGCCGAGATGGCGCCACTGCGCTCCAGCCTGGGCTACAAAACGAGACTCCGTCTCAAAAAAAAAAAAAAAAGAAAAGAAAATGTGGTATCTGCTGGTTGTGGTGGCTCATGCCTATAATCCCAGCACTTTGGGAGGCCAAGGTGGGTGGATCACGAGGTCAGGAGTTCAAGACCAGCCTGGCCAAGATGGTGAAACCCTGTCTCTACAAAAATTACAAAAATTAGCCAGGCACAGTGGCGGGTGCCTGTAATCCCAGCTACTCAGGAGGGTGAGGCAGAGAATTGCTTGAACCCGGGAGGCGGAGGCTGCAGTGAGCCCACGGAGATTGTACCACTGCACTCCAGCCTGGGCGACAGAGCTCAACTTTCTGAAGACTATAGCTGTTTTCTTACTTGTATTATTTTAAAAATTTTATTCCTTGTTGTATGTTTAAATCTTCTTTTCTCAAAGATGGGTCTTGCTATGTTGCCCAGGCTGATCTTGAACCCCTGGCTTCAAGTAATCCTCCCACCTTGGCCCCTTAATGTGCTGGAATTACAGGTGTGTGCCACCATGTCTGGCCTGAATCTTCAAGGATTGAACAGAAAACCCTAGTCTGAAACATTTTAGAAATTAATGACCCAAAATTGAATCTTAGAAGATGGGAATTTTTTAGTATTAAGCTGTTTTGAAGGAAGAACAATGGACTATGATTCAACAGATTTTACAGCAACACCACCACCAGCAACACCACCACCTGATGAACACCAGTCATCAGGAAACTATTTCTGAGACCCTGCTTCACTCAACCCAAGAGATTTATGATCCTAAGTTGTTCAGTGACAAAAAATACCATTTATCTTGAACAAAATGGGGCACTGACTGTTGAATTTGACCTGAGCCTTGTAATCCTAGAAAAAGGTTAAAGTTAATAAATTCCCCTACCTGGCTGGGCCGGGTGGCTCACACCTGTAATCCCAGCACTTTGGGAGGCCGAGGCTGGTGGATCACCTGATGTCAGGAGTTGGAGACCAGCCTGGCCAACATGGTGAAACCCTGCCTCTACTAAAAATACAAAAATTAGCCCGGTGTGGTGGCACATGCCTGTGGCCTCAGCTACCCAGGAGGCTGAAGCACGAGGATTGGTTGAACCGGGGAGGCGGAGATTGTAGTGAGCCAAGATGGCGCCACTGCATTCCATCCTGGGCGACAGAGCCAGACTCTGTCTCAAAAAGAAAAAAAGAAAAAAGGAAATTTCCCTACCCTTTGTGTTCTGGAAATGGGCTTATTGCAAAGAATCACCCTTCCCCCTAGGATTTAGATAAGATTCACAGATGCCTCTCTCGTTCACCTATGCCAAGGCCAGACCCTCCAGGTTCCCATTCTCTGCCTCATAAAGGCTAGTTGAACCGCTTATGTCCATGGAATCAAAACTGGAACAGAGTGCTAGTTAATCCAACTTTGGTTAAGTTTCTCCCCTTCCCCCAGGCTCCTAAATTTTGGCTGCCCCTCAGTCTAAAAGTCCTTCCCTAAAAGGCTCTCCCAAAAATAGGCTCACCTCAGGGTAAAACATTCTCTGATCTACTAACCAGTCATGCTACCCGCACCCTTTAATCCCACTTCTTCACCCCTGGTTCTTTCTGGCCTTGTTTACTCCTCTCTAAAAAAGAAAATCCCTTTTTGCCTAACCTTTCAGACGCTTGCAGATGTTATTGTCAGAGAGTTCTCCCAGTTACCATTATCTTTCTCATAGCCACCGCTTGCATTAATCCTTTCGAATAAATTGTCTCCTTGTCTTAATCGGATTTGTTTTCTAGTTGACTCAAACAACTGTTTTATTCCCTTGAAAGCAATGAGTTAGGTGGACACAGATAACGTTTTAATGGAAACTTTTGAGGATACAAGAAGAAATAGTTTCAAAGATTTGTTTGTGGTGGTAACGTTAATACCCCAAACAAAAATAAGTAATATAATAAAAATTCATTATGATAGGAATTTTCTGACAGAGTTGGAACTTAAAAGACTAGTCATGGTATAAATTAAATACTGACATTTTCAATTCTAGGACTTAACTCTTAAAAAACTTATTCTGAAAATATTTTAATTAAAAAAAATTGAGGTCTAAGCTATTTTGAATGATAGTAAATAATGAATACATGTCACTATACATTTTTCAAAACTCATAGAACATTCAACATCAAGAGTGAATCCCTAATGTAAACTGTGGGCTCTGGTTGATAGTGATGTGTTAGCGTTGGGCCACGGATTGTGACAAATGTACAGAATGGCAATGGTGGGGGAGGCTGTGGGTGTCCAGTAGAGGGTGCCTGTGGGAACTCTCTGTACTTCCCACTTCATTTTGCTGTAAACCTAAAGCTGGTCTGAAAAATAGTCTATCCGTTAAAAAAAAAAAAACAAAAAAGTTACAAAACTAAAGCTAAGAAAAACAAAGTTCAATTGATTTTCAAATTAATGACAAGCTCAAGCTCATTTTATACTGCCATATCAAAAGGATATAATGAAATGGAAAACTTCTGAACTGAGTTTTAAATCATTGTTTCTTAGGTATATAGCGCGCTCTCTCTCTCTCTCTCTATATATATATATATATAAATATAAAATATATATAAAGAAAATCTTGTGTAAAGTTTGAATCTGGAGACAACAACGCACTAGAAAAGTGGTTATACTATCAACCCAGGCCTCTAGTCAAGCTGGGAAAATTGCAGTGCAGCTGGATATGGTGGCTCATGCCTGTAATCCCAGCACTTTGGGAGGCTGAGCTGGGAGAATTGCTGGAGCCCAGGAGTTGAAAACCAACCTGGGCAACACAGTGAGACCACATCTGTACAAAAAATAAAAAATTAGTTGGGTGTAGTGGCATCTGCCTGTGGTTCCAGCTGCTGGGAGGCTGAGGTAGGAGGACTGATTGAGCCCAAGTGGTTGAGGCTGCAGTGAGCCATGTTTGTACCACTGCACTCCAGCCTGGGTGACAGAATGAGACCTTGTCTCTCTCTCTCTTTTTTTTTTTTTTTTTTTTTGAGACAGTCTCAGTCTGTCCCAGGCTGGAGTGCAGTAGCGCAATCTCTGTTCACTGCAACCTCCGCCTCCCAGGTTCAAGCGATTCTTCTGCCTCAGCCTTGGAAGTAGCTGGGATTACAGGCATGCACCACCACGCCCAGCTAATTTTTGTATTTTTAGTAGGGGTGTAATTTATATCATTTTAAAATAATCTATCAAAAACTATGGAAGACTATATCTACATTAATAGGCAATTTCAGAAAATTGGAAAATGCAATTTTGTTTAAGAGTTCAAACTTCTCATCATTTATTTTTCTCTTTTTTAAAATAATGAGTTTACTTATTATCATTTAATTAATATGTATATTTAGGCCAATATATATAAAAATTTAAAAATATATTGTGGCTCACACCTGTAATCCCAGCACTTTGAGAGGCCGAGGCGGGCAGGTCACTTGAAGTCAGGAGTTCGAGACCAGCCTGGCCAACATAGAGAAACCCCGTTTCTACTAAAAATACAAAAATTAGCTGGGTATTGTGGCACATGCCTGTAGTCCCAGCTACTCGGGAGGCTGAGGCAGGAGAATCGCTTGAACCCAGGAGGCGGAGATTGCAGTAAGCCAATGTTACACCACTACACTCCAGCCTCAGTGACAGTGCGAGACTTTTTCACACACACAAAAAATAAAAATAAATAACATAAAATAAATTATCTGGGTGTGGGGGGCGCGCGCCTATAATCTCAGCTACTCCGGAGGCTGAAGCACGAGAATCTCTTGAACCCAGGAGGCGGAGGTTGCAGTGAGCTGAGATTGTGCTATTGCACTCCAACCTGGGGGACAGAGTAAGACTCTGTCTCAAAAAAACACGAAAATATATTTGTTCGTTAGAAAATTGTTGGTACAGGTGTGGTGGCTCATGCCTGTAATCCCAGCTATTGGGAGGCTGAGGCAGGCAGATCACTTGAGTCCAGGAGTTTGAAACCAGCCTGGGCAACTAAAAATACAAAACAATTAGCCATATATGGTGGTGCACACCTGTGGTCCCAGCTATTCCAGAGGCTGAGGCGGGGGGATCACCTGAGCCCGGGAGGCAGAGGTTGCAGTGAGCTGAAACCCATGCCACCACTCAGCACTCTAGCCTAGGTGACAGAGTGAGAACCTATCTCAAAAAAAAAAAAAAAAAAGTGAAAAAAATTTACATTATGTATAACATAAAAGTATAAATATGTGCATGTACATACTTTTTTCTCATAAATTAGCCAAAGGATAAAAATAGTACCTTTTACAATATTTTTCTGATAAACAATTTCAAAATAATTTAAAGAATGGTACAATGATGATTATCTATATTCAGCAATCATTAATGTTTCCCCATATTTTCATTATCAATCTCTGTGTGCTTTGTGTGTGTCTTAGCCATTTGAAATTAAGTTGTAGACATTTTGAAACTTCGTCTTCAAATATTTCAGCATGTATCAACCAAGAATAAGGGATTCATCTATTTAATCATGTGCCAGTGGAGAGGGAAGCAGTGGAAGTAGTCTGCTGTGGGTGCAGGGAATAATTGGATACATTGTCTATAAAGAATTAAAAATATATATAATAAAAACCAACCATACACCAGCAATTCTCAAAATGTCAGTGATAAAATACTTCTTGCTAAGACTTTTTTTTGGGGGGGGGCGGTTTACGTTGTCAACAATTGTTGCATTCTGTTGAATAATATATAAACTTCAAGTGAGCTTTTTTTTTTTTTGAGACGGAATCTCATTCTGTTACCCAAGCTGGAGTGCAGTGGTGCCACAGCTCACTGAAGCCTCCACCTCCCAGACTCAAGCAATTCTCGTGCCTCAGCCTCCTGAGTAGCTGGGACTACAGGTGCACACCACCACACCCAGCTAGTTGTTATATTTTTTGGTAGAGATAGGGTTTCACCATGTTGGCCAGGCTGGTCTTGAAATCCTGACCTCAAATGATCCACCCACCTGGGCCTCCCAAAGTTCTGGGATTATAGGCATGAGCCACCGCTCCTGGCCAACTGAGCACTTTTTATTTTAAAGTAAACATTGTGTTCCACTGGCAACTAAATCGTTTTATTTTATTTTATTTTATTTATTTTTGAGATGGAGTCTCGCTCTGTCGCCCAGGCTGGACTGCAGTGGCGCCATCTTGGCTCACTGCAACCTCCACCTCCTGGGTTCAAGAGATTCTCCTGCCTCAGCCTCCTGAGTAGCTAGCATTACAGGCGCATGCCACCACGCCTGGCTAATTTTGTATTTTTAGTAGAGACGGGGTTTCACCATGTTGGTCAGGCTGATCTGGAACTCCTGACCTCGTGATCCGCTCGCCTTGGCCTTCCAAAGTGCTGGGATTACAGGCATGAGCCACCGCGCCCAGCCAACTAAAGAGTTTTGAATACACACTTGGCCCCTTAGTGTCCTGGAATTGAAATACAAGCATTAGACTGGGCGCGTGGCTCAAGCCTGTAATCCCAGCACTTTGGGAGGCCGAGATGGGCGGATCACAAGGTCAGGAGATCGAGACCATCCTGGCTAACATGGTGAAACCCCGTCTCTACTAAAATATACAAAAAACCAGTCGGGTGAGGTGGCGGGCGCCTGTAGTCCCACCTACTCGGTAGGCTGAGGCAGGAGAATGGTGTAAACCAGGAGGCAGAGCTTGCAGTGAGCTGAGATGGGGCCACTGCACACCAGCCTGGGCCACAGAGCGAGACTCTGTCTCAAAAAAAAAAAAAGAAAAAATACAAGCATTAGTTTTGAAAATAAATTCTAAATGGAAATGACTTGGAATTGTGGAATTAGAGTGAGTGGGTATGTGGAGAGGGAAACACAGTTTGTGTTTCCGACCTCTGTAGTACTAATATTCCTGCGTCTAGATGGTAGATTTGAAAGGAACAATGATGGCATGGTCATTGTAACGATAAGAAAAGGAATGTGAATTACAGCAATTCTGTCATTCAGCATGACCACTTGGATTCTTTGAGTGTAAAATTAACTACAGTGAAACAGAGGTGCAGTATTTTTGTTTGGTAATTTTACAGCATTTTCTAAAGTCTAAACATCTTTTTGTGGACAGAATTCAGCCATGGTTCAGGCCTAGTTTCATAAAGGCTGGGTCTCATGAAGTGTTTGGCGACAAATACCAGAACACATGACTTTAGAGAGGCTGGAACTCCTGCACAGAAGGCTAACTAGTTTTAGTTGATAAATAAACTATCTTGGTTAACATAAATAGTACCTTTATGTTAGCTGGAATTCTTATTTGATTGCAATGAAATCCTAACATCATTCATTACTGTAAACGACCAATATGTAGGTATAATTTCCCCCTTAATAATTAATGCAATTACAGTAAATAGTATTAAGTCTTTATAATTTTGTGTATGTGTGTAGTTTTTTAAAAAGTTATATTGCTTTTTTTTTTTTTTTTTTTGAGATGGAGTCTCACTCTGTTGCCCAGGCTAGATCGCAGTGGTGCAATCTCAGCTCACCACAACCTCTGCCTCCCAGGTTCAAGCGATTCTCCTGCCTCGGCCTCCCCGAGTAGCTGGGACTACAGGCGTGTGCCACTATGCCCGGCTAATTTTTGTTTTTTTAGTAGAGACGGGATTTCACTATGTTGACCACGCTGGTCTCAAACTCCTGACCTCGTGATCCCAAAGTGCTAGGATTACAGGTGTGAGCCACGGTGCCCAGCCTCACCGTGGTTTTGTTTTTTAATTTTTCGTAGAGATGAGGTCTTACTATGCTGCCCAGGCTGGTCTCAAACTCCTGACCTCAAGCAGTCCTCCTTCCTTGGCCTCTCAAAGTGGGATTATAGGCATAAGCCACTACTGCTGGCCTACTGGCATGTTTTATACATATGAAATTTTATATATATATGAAGTTCAATAAAATAAAATTTCAGGCCTGGAGGCGGAGGCAGGGGGATCTCTTGAGCCTAGGAGTTCAAGGTTGCAGTGAACTATGATCTCACAATTGCATTCCAGCCTGGGTAACAGAGCGTGACCCTGTTTCTAGAAAACGTTTTTAAAGTAAAAAAGAAATTAAATTTTACTGTATTTTTCTGGTTATTATTATTGTTTTCATGATTATTACTGAAAGTAATTTTGTCCTATGAAAAAAGTAGGGATTTAAAAGTGATTAGTTCTAGATATCAGATAAACTAGATGTGCCATTGATCATGCCCTGAAGAATTAGCAATAATTCCCCATTGTCATTAACATTCACCCAACTGGCGCTTTTTAGACTTTAGATTTTGCAAAACTTGGTCAGATTGAGGAGGAAGGAAGAGAATATCAGATATTTCTAGTATCTTGCTTTTCCTAGAAAACAAAGTAGAGGCCGGGCACAGTGGCTTACGCCTGTAATCCCAGCACTTTGGGAGGCCGAGGCAGGCAAATCACGAGGTCAGGAGTTCGAGACCAGCCTGCCAATATGGTGAAACCCCGTCTCTACTAAAATACAAAAAGTAGCTGGGCGTGGTGGCATGTGCCTGTAATCCCAGCTACTCAGGAGGCTGAGGCAGGAGAATCACTTGAATCAGGGAGTCGGAGGTTGCTGTGAGCTGAGATCGTGCCACGTCTCAGAAAAAAGTAGAGCAAGAATGAAGAAACAGAATTGCTAAACATTAGTAATATGATAATGACAACAAAACCACCCACAGTAATAATGTATTTAGAGAACACTTGCTAACTGGTCTAGCAGAAAATGAATTACAACAGTTTTGCAGAATTTATAGCCTCTTCCACCTAGAAATAAAGAACCATGTGTAACAGAATCGGGAGCCTCCAGAGGGCTGGTTCCATTAGGATGGAAGTGGAGCCCCTTGGCTACTGTCTGTGTGCCAGCACAGGTGACCACAAACTCTGCTGACAGCAAGACAATAATTTTAGGAGGTAAGAATGTTTTCCTTCTGCTATTGCATCAACAATCCCTAAGGTTTGAGAAAAATGAAAAAGCAATTCAGTTCCTTTTTTACCCCCCTTAAATTGTAGACAGTAACTCTGGAGAACCTTTGACTAGTTTGTCGAATATTTCTTCCAGTTTATACTCCTCCCCACCTCCACTGGGAAGTATAGTAGAGTGGACAAAAGCCTGCAATTTGGGTGGATTCTAGTTTTTATTTACTTGGGTAAATTATTTACCTTCCTAGTACCTCTGGGCCTTCATTTGAAAATTGAGGATAATAAAATTCCCTCCCTAGGACCATTTATTAAATACTTAGGACACCCAGAGCTGTTTGGGAGCATTTCATGTGTATTAACTTGTTGAATCCTCACAACTGATCCTATGAGATCAGAACTATTAGTAATCTCCCTTTACCGAGGAAACTGAAGTTAAGCGATTTGTCCAGGTTTGTCTTATTAACACTTCCTTAATCACTCTACTTAAGTAACCTTTGAAGCTTTGTCACAAAATCAATGTTTCACAAATTTCTATAAAATCATGACATTGGAGAAGCACCTAATCCAGCGGTCCCCAGGCTTTTTGGCACCAGGGACTGGTTTCATGGAAGACAGTTTTTCCATGAACTGGGAGAGCAGTGGGCAGGGGTTGGTTTCAGGATGAAACTGTTCCCCTTCAGATCATCAGGCATTAGATTCTCATAAGGAGTACGCAACCTAGATCCCTCACATGTGCAGTTTGCAATAGGGTTTATTCTCCTATGAGAATCTAACGCTGCTGCTGTTCTGATAGGCGGCGGAGCTAGGGTAGTAATGCTCACTAGCCTTCAACTCACCTCCTCCTGTGCAGCCCGGTTCCTAACAGGCCATGGACCAGTACTGGTCCGCAGCCTGAGGGTTGGGGACCCCTGACCTAATCCAGTGATTCTCAAACCTTAATGTACATGAGGATCACCTGCATGGCTTGTTAAAACTTAGATTGCTGGTCCCCACCTTCAGAGTTTCTGTTGCCCTAAGTCTGGTGTGGGGTTCAATAATTGCATTACTAACACATTCCCAGGTGATGCTGACGCTGCTGGTCCACACTTTCTTTGAGAAAGCTACAGCTCTAAACCAACTTCGTCAACTGACCAGTCTGCTTGTTATGACCCTTTGGTCACGTCTGCTCTGAATGTTGTTGGCAAATGTGCAGAATGGCCTCAGGAGTGTGAGGCTGATTCATGTGGTTACTGTGACCTGTATTAGCTGCAGCTGGTGGCTGATTTCAAAATGGAGCAATTAAAGATTAAGACATCAAATTACAGGAAATTAAGATGAAGCGCCACCAAGTATGAAACCCATAAAATTGCTAACATTCCCCTGTTTTTCTCACACACGTGCATCCTGTTTTGCTCTGTTACTCTGACATAAGACCACACCCAGAACAAACAAAAGACTGTCTCTGCCATCAGGGACTGATAAAGCTCACAGGTGGGCAAGAGAGTGGATATATATTCAATGAAATACGATTCTGGTGCTGATAATTTTAATAATGACATTATAAAAATGACTTTATATTACCCCAATTTTATAAATATCCATACCTAACAGTGGCAGAGTATGAATCTGAATTTCTGTTGCCTCCAAAGAGTGGCTTCTTTATGCCAAAATAATTTCTCTGAGTGTTTTCTGAGTTAGAACTTCATATAACTATTTCATATGGATTCATTATTGACTTACATGATATGGCTTCTTGGAGTAAAAAACTGAAGCATATTTTAAGACAAATATATGAATTTGAAGTATAGGCTGAGATGGAAACAAGATGAAATTTCATAATGTTAATTAATAATTCATTTATATGTACTTCATTTCTTAGAAGTATATCTTCTGGGCCAGGCGCAGTGGTTTATGCCTGTAATCCCAGCACTTTGGGAAGCCAAGGCAGGAGGATCACCTCAGGTCGGGAGTTTGAGACCAGCCTGACCAATTTAGAGAAACCCCGTCTCTACTAAAAATACAAAATTAGCTGGGCGTGGTGGTGCATGCCTGTAATCCCAGCTACCTGGGAGGTTGAAGCAGGAGAATCACTTGTACCCGGGAGGCAGAGGTTGCGATGAGCTAAGATTGTGCCGTTGCACTCCAACCTGGACCACAAGGGTGAAACTCCATCTTGGGGGAAAAAAAAAAAAAAAGTAATGTATCTTTTGCATTTTTTCTTCTTTCTTTTTTTTTTTTTTTTTTTTTTTTTTGCAGATCACAGAACTTTATTAAGATGGAATCACGGCTGGAAGCAGTGGCTCACACCTGTAATCCTAGCACTTTGGGAGGTCAAGCAGGCAGTTCACCTGAAGTCAGGAGTTCAAGACCAGCCTGGCCAACTTGGTGAAACCCCGTCTCTACTAAAAATACAAACAGACAAAAAATTAGCCGAGCGTGGTGGCGGGTGCCTGTAGTCCTAGCTACTCGGGAGTCTGAGGCAGGAGAATTGCTTGAACCCGGGAGGTGGAGGTTGCAGTGAGCCGAGATCACACTACTGCACTCCAGCCTGGGTGACACAGCTAGACTCTGTCTCAAAAAAAAAAAAAGATGGAATTACTTTTAATTACATAGAAGCTGTTTGCCTAACTCAAAACCCATGAGGTTCACATAAACTCATAGTTACAAAACTAGAAACAAATGTCATATTCAGAACCATAAGGAAATATTAGTCTGCCCATTTATTTCGAGCTGTTATTATCACCTGTCTTATCTGCTGGTGCCCATTTATTTTAAGCTGCTATGGGCCATGCAGTAGTCGCTTGCATACAAGAAGTCTCATCACAGAGCTATAGCTGCTCTCAGGCCTTTGCTCTTTTCTCCACCTGCTGGCATTGCTCTCTCGCTGTTGTTAGGAGATTCACTCATTCCTCTCCCTTGTCCTCTCCTGGGGATCCCTAGGCCAAGTCAGCATCTTTTGCTTGTCCTCCACTCCCATGTCTGGCTAAAGTTCTCAATTCAACAGCACCTAATCTACTTCAGGATCAACAGGCTGCATTTCTTTTTCTTTCTTTTTTTTTTTTTTTGAGTCTGAGTCTCGCTCTGTTGCTCTGTTGTCCAGGTTGGAGTGCAGTGGCGTGATCTCACTCACTGCAAGCTCTGCCTCCCGGGTTCACACCATTCTTCTGCCTCAGCCTCCCAAGTAGCTGGGACTACAGGCGCCCACCACCACACCCGGCTAATTTTTTGTGTTTTTAGTAGAGATGGGGTTTCACCGTGTTAGCCAGGATGGTCTCGATCTCCTGACCTCATGATCTGCCTGCCTCGGCCTCCCAAAGTGCTGGGATTACAGGCGTGAGCCGCTGCGCCCGGCTGCATTTCTTCTTATATACACTTATTTAAAAATTTTAACTTGATTAGCACCAAGTAAAATGAATTCATATAAAGTTGATGAAACCTAGTTGGGTTGATTTGACAAAAATTAGTTTGAAGGCTTTCTTCATGTTATGTCCTTTCTGTGAGGTCACAGAGTTGGATTTCATATCACAGACTTCCCCAAATAGTTACTTCTTCCCTAATGTTTTTCCTAGAATTAGAACACGATGAGTTTTTATTTTTGTTTTTCTGTTTTTTTTTTTTTAATGTGCTTTTTTTAAAAAATCTTTTTTGAGACAGAGTCTCCCTCTGTTGCCCAGCCTGGAGTGCAGTGGTATGATCTTGGATGGCTCACTGCAACCTCTGCCTCCTGGGTTCAAGCAATTCTCCTTCTTCAGCCTCCCAAGTAGCTGGGATTTGCCACGCCCAGCTAATTATTTTTATTTCTTTTTTTTTTTTTTTTTTTTTTTGAGAAGGAGCCATCACGCTCAGTCCCTAGATGAATTTTTAAATTTTTATTTTACTTTTTAAAGAATTCCAAGGGGAATCAAGACAGTTTTATAAAAAATTCATTCTACTAATCTCTGAGTAGTACTTTTCTGAATCTGTTCAGTCTACTATTTCAAATGACTGCAGTGATGCACATAATTTAGGATGGAATTGATTTAAATAAAATTCATCTAAAATTATCTACATTTAGATTTAGATTACTACCCAGGAAGGTGAAATGTAATGTTTGCAGCTTCCTATCTTGTATTTGATTTAACCGTAATATGATTCTCAACTCATAAATGTAGCTTCATTTTTGGAAGGCCTATACAATACATTTCAAGTGGTGATTAGTTTTGATAATTTCTCCAATAATTTTTCCTCTCTAATCAGGAAAATGAAGCATTTGAAACAAATAGTTGTGAATTCATTGAGAGGTTTCATCACATCTGAGTCAGTAGGCTTATCATGATTTTGTTTGGCATGTTTTACAATTACGTTAATATATCAACCAACAACTGAAAAACCATGTACAGGTAAATGTTTTGTTTGATTATAGCAAAAAATGCCGAAATTTTTCTGAAGACACACAAAAATGTTGTCTTTCATACAACTTGGAGAACAAATCTTTTACCTACACCCCCTGACTCCTTGGGCGCTGAGTGGAGCACGGGAAGTTAGTACATCCTCAGGTTTGCAATCATTCCTTTGCAGAAATTAACATAGGAGATGATGTCTTGCTGCTGAAACTAATGCTGCTTAAAGAAAAAAGACGGCAGTTTCAGCATTTTGGCTTGGTATGTATACAAGATAATAAGCTGTGTGAGTTTAGAAGCTTGGAACTAGTTCAACAAACAGATGCCAGTATGGCTCAACAGTAACGTGACGTGCCGTCTCCACTGTGATCTACATCTCTGTGCTGATCATCTTGTATTAAAAGGGCTATTTTTACTCTTGATATACCTTATTAGAAGTATACTACCTTTGGAAATTATTGTTTATCCTTAGAAGAAGGTTTTGTGTGTGTGTATGTGTGTATGTGTGTGTTTCATTTAATACACAGCACCAGGATGCTCTAGCGTGAGGGGACATATCTTCAGCTTACACTGACAGAAAGACTGCAGAGCCCTGGTTCCTGGAATACTGAAGCTCATGCTGGGCTGTCCTGGACTGTCTCAGACATTTAATTGCTACCCTGTGATTGGACTTGAGAGATTTTTCAAGTTTCCTCAGCAAAACATTTGTAAATCATCTCTCAGGGTGAGTTAATTTTGCAGAACTAATGCTACCTATAACAAAAGCTAACATTAAATGCTTAGTATGGGTGGAGAACAGCCAAGCACAGCAGCTAACACCTATAATCCCAGCACTTTGGGAGGCTGAGGTGGGAGGATTACTTGAGCCCAGAAATTTGAGACCAGTCCTGGCAACATATCAAGACCCTATTTCTACAAGAACAACAACAACAAAAAAAGTATGGTTTTTGTTTGTTTGTTTGTTTTGAGTTTCACTGTGTCACCCAGGCTGAAGTACAGTGGTATCATCATAGCTCACTGCAGCCTCGAACCTTGCAGGCTCAAAAGATCCCTGACATTAGCCTCCTGAGTAGCTGGGGCTATAGGCATGTCCCGCCATGCTGGGCCAATTTTGAATTTATTTTTTCAAGAGACAGGGTCTTGCTGTGTTGCCTAGGCTGGTCATGGACTCCTGGCCTCAAGCCACATCTCTACAAAAAATTTTAAAAATTAGCTGGGCATGGTGGTGCATGCCTATAGTCCTAGCTACTAGAGAGGCTGAGGAGAAAAGATCACTTGAGCCAAAAAGTTTAAGGCTGCAGTGAGTCACGAGTGAGTCATTGCACTAGTAGGCTGCCCACTCCAGCCTGGGCAACAGAGTGAGACCCTGACTCTTAAAAAAAAAAAAAGTTCCTATTGCACATGACTGTTGGGAACACAAAATTAGTTAGCATATATAAGCTCTTTAAAACAGTGCGTAACACTTAGTAAGCACTCAGTAAATGTTAGCTTTTAATACTATGGGTATCTGTTGTAGTTTTGGGATCAAACTTTACATAACTGCAAATATTTTAAAATGTCAACACTTTAGATCCTTTTTCTTGGTCTTTCTTGGTTAGGAGCCTTAGGAAATCAAAATTCTCATTTCATTCTGTCTCCACTCCTGCCCAAGCAGGAACTCCCAACTTTAAGATATTGCGTAGGCAGGGATTCAAACAGGTAAAGGCGAGAGTTTGAGCAAGAGGAGGAGGAGGAAGGACAATAAGCTCAGAAGGGCTGAGTGCGGTAGTACAAGATGGGCATATCAAGGAACCAGTTACATACCAATACGTTTGAAGCTTGTTTCCTATACACAAAGTCAACGCTGATAATGAGCTTGGCCAGCTGGAGGTGTCACTCTGTCAGTGGGTCCCACCCATTCCTCTGCTACCACCTGTCTTACTCCTACCTCCTGTCATTCTGATACTCTCCGTTTCCCCGAAACACTGGCCGTTGCCACCACCTTCATGTTACGATGTCAAGGAGGTGTCCTGATGCCACTGCAGAAAGTACCAATCTCTGTTCAGCCTCAAGAGAGGAACTTCATAAATCCAAGACATCGCCGGAGCTAGGCTCATCCTCCTGAAAAGGGTGACCGAAATGAGAGAGATATATATTTTTTAATAAGATGGGGGCTGGGCACAGTGGCTCACTCCTGTAATCCCAGCACTTTGGGAGGCCAAGGTGGGCTGATCACTTGAGGTCAAGAGTTCAAGACCAGCCTGGCCAACATGGTGAAACCTTGTCTCTACTAAAAATACAAAAATTAGCCAGGTGTGGTGGCAGGCACTTGTAATCCCAGCTACTTGGGAGGCTGAGGCAGGAGAATTGCTTCAACCTGGGAGGTGGAGGTTTCAGTGAGCCAAGATCGTGCCACTGCACTCCAGCCTGGGTGACAGAGCAATATTCAGTCTAAAAAAAAAAAATTAAAGATGGAGTTTTGCTACATTGCCCCATGGTCTTGAACTCCTGGCCTAAGCAATCCTTCTGCCTCAGCCTCCCAAAGTGTTAGGATTATTGACCTACCCCACCACACCCAGCCAGATAATTTTTTAAGTTGATTCATTTTATTAAAAGCCAATATTTAATTTAATTTTTGTTTATCTTTTAAAGCCAGTATTTTAAAGCCCTCTATCAAACAAAAACTGTTGGGATTTTCCTTTAAGGTATACTCATGTTCAAATACATCATTAGAGACTAAGACATAATTTAAATTATGACATGTCCCATAATTTCAAATATATATTCCTTAATTTAGAATATATACTTTTTTTTTTTTTTTGAGATGAAGTCACGCTCTGTTGCCCAGGCTGGAGGGCAGTGGCACTATCTCAGTTTGCTGCAACTTCTACCTCCTGGATTCAAACCATTCTTGTGCCTCAGCCTCCTGAGTAGCTGGGATTACAGGCGCGTGCCAACACACCCGACTAATTTTTGTATTTTTAGTAGAGACGACGTTTTACCGTGTTGGTCAGGCTGGTCTTGAACTCCTGAACTCAGGTGATCTGCCTGTCTCGGCCTCCCAAAGTGCTGGGATTACGGTCGTGAGCCCCAGCGCACCCAATGTATATACTTCTTACACCTTTGAATTTTAGGAATAAAAGGTACTTTTGAGAGCATTCCATTTCATGTTAGCATTTTTTAGATGAGGAAACTGAGAGGTGGTGAGGTAAAGACGTTTGTCCTTGTTCACAGGGCTAATTAGTAGAGCTGAGACAAGAACAGAATTATCAGTCAAGAGCAATTTTTATGACATCATAGAGGACCTGTCCTCCAAAGTAATTACTGTCATTTCGAAGGGTACCAGAATGTGAGGATATGTGGAAAAGTTACATCAACAGCTCATGCAGAATGGGAGTTAGGGGTACTAGTGTGTGGTCTCGGGAAAGTTATTCCCACCTCTTTGCAAGTCACAATTTACTTGATTGTAAATGTTTCAGTGTGTTTGTAGAGTGTCTGCTCTATATTAGGGACAGAATCAGTATTACATCCCTGTAAATAAAAAACCATGTATGTATTTTGGCACCCAATAATTGTTAACTGTCATTTCTGAAAGGCATGTTGTGGAAATCTAATAAAGTAACACCTTCCAGCTTTGCAAAATTGAGAATACCTAGGAACATCTACATCCTGGATCCTTTTCTAGGTCTTTCCCAACTGTGAGAAATAAGAATTCTCTTCCTAACTCCAGCCTGTCTCCACCTCAGCCCAAGCAGGCACCATCCAACCAGTGTTCAGCCCAGTGCCTAAAAAAGAAATGTTTGTAAAAAGGAAATGCAATGGTATCTCTGGAATTTTTTTTCTTTTTCTTTCTTTCTCTCTCTTTTTTTTTTTTTTTTTTTTTGAGACAGAGTTTTGTTCTTGTTGCCCAGGCTGGAGTGCAATAGTGCAATCTTGGCTCACTGCAACCTCCATCTCCCAGGTTCATGTGATTTTCCTGCCTCAGCCTCCCGAGTAAC
The DNA here is from genome assembly GCF_047675955.1 of Chlorocebus sabaeus. Lineage (NCBI taxonomy): Eukaryota > Metazoa > Chordata > Mammalia > Primates > Cercopithecidae > Chlorocebus > Chlorocebus sabaeus. Next base: position 17,785,200 of record NC_132907.1, read on the forward strand.
TGGTATTACAAGCACTCACCATCACGCCCAGCTAATTTTTTGTTATTTTTAGTAGAGACGGGGGTTTCACCATGTTGGCCAGGCTGTTCTCTAAATCCTGACCTCAGGTGATCCACTCACCTCGGCCTCCCAAAATGTTGGGATTACAAGCATGAGTCACTGCGCCCGACCTAGAATTTTTTTTCTTGGCTCACTGCCACTTTCGCCTCCTGGGTTCAAATGATTCTCCTGCCTCAGCCTCCTGACTAGCTAGGATTACAGGTGTGTGCCACCACACCCAGCTAATTTTTGTATTTTTAGTAGAGACAGGATTTCACCATGTTGGCCAGGTTGGTCTTGAACTCCTGACTTCAGGTGATCTGCCCACCTCGGCGACATGAGCCACTGTGCTCTGCCTACAGTGTATATACTTTTTTCAAAAAATATTTTCTTTGAGACAGGATCTCTGTCACCAGGCTGGAGTGCAACGGTATGATCTCGGCCATGAACACTGCAGCCTCCACCTCCAGGGTTCAAGTTATTCCCGTGCCTCAGCTTCCCAAGTAGCTGGGATTACAGGTGTGCACCACCATGCCAGGCTGATTTTGTATTTTTAGTAGAGATGGGGTTTTGCTTTGTTGGCCAGGGTGGTCTCGAACTCCATACCTCAGGTGATCTTTTCACTGACTGTAATGCACCCAAATGGTGGCTCAACCTTAATCCAATGAGATGGTTAGGTTAGCAATTTTTGAACTGGTAGTGCTGGCTTTAAATTCTTGTTTTACTACCTATTCTTCAAAGTGGTGTGAGATTAATGAGATAATTTCTCTGAACCATTTTACATCTTGATGTGAAAGAAAATCGTATATATGAGCTATTATTGTTCTGTTTATAATCCAGAATGATCTGATGAGGTAGCATGTTTAGACACGTAAATGATAATGGAGAGTTTACATTGCTTTTAATTCATTTGATTGATTTGTTGAGTTTTTAATTTGAGTTTTTAATCTGTATTATTATTTATTATTTTTTAATTTTTTTAATCCAATGGTTCTTTCAGAGATATAATTTGAGTTTTTAATTGAACAGTGAGTTTTTAATTCACATGGAACCAAGAATTACTCATTTTCTCTTCATTGGCAAGCTCTATCTTATCCATTTAATGCTGATCTCTTTTTTGTTTTTTGGTGGTTTTTTTGGATTTATTTTTATCTCTATCTGGAAACTTGTCTGACTGGTCTTTGCTTCTAAAGACATTAGGTTATTAAAAAGTCTCGGCGTTCCTTCCTTGATGACTGCCCAAATGACTAAGTTTGAGGCAAATTATTTTTCTTTATTTTTTTTACTTTTTTAGTTCACTGCAGATGTATGAGGCAAAGTCTTGTTACCTAACTTTGTCATATAATTCCAGAGAATCAACAGATATCGGTCATTAAAGTGGTTTTTTTTTTCCCATTACAAAAGACCACCGTATTTATTAAAATTTATTAAATAGAATAAAGCAAGACTTTATTCTAGACTTTTTGTTTGTCTTCTTTGGTCTTCATGGTTAGACTTTCTTTAGAAGATTGAAAGCAATTTTTCCTCTGTTGCTGAGGCCTTTTCCATCTGGCAAATGCTGCCTTTTCAATGGAGCTGAAAAATGGCTTGATTTATTTTTGTTGTTTCTGAGTTTATTTATCAACGTAATTAATATTATCAAAACTGTTCTTGGAACACAGCTTAATCCCTGAGCTTTTGTTTTTGATGCTAGGATGATTAGCTCTGGAAGAAAAAAATTGTACACCAGGCGTAATAGCAGCGGTAGCATTTCTTAACCTTCCTCCTTCTGCCCACGTTTGTTTACTCACACATCCATCTGTAATGTCTCAGAATTAATCACTGTTCCTTTAGTCTGAAGATAATTGAGAGGCCTCTTTTCTGAGACTTTACGATTGAATCTCTTCTGATAAATGGACCATAGGAACCATTCACTGATACAAATTCCCTCTTCTGAGAAAAGGAAGTCACTTTTTTTTGTTGTTTGTTTGTTTGTTTGTCTTTGAGACAGAGTTTCACTCTGTTGCCCCAAGCTGGAGTGCAATGACACAGTCTCAGTTCCTTGCAACCTCCAACTCCTGGGTTCAAGCAATTCTCCTGCCTCAGCCTCCTGAAGAGCTGGGACTACAGGCGTGTGCCACCACACCTGGCTAATTTTAGTATTTTTAGTAGAGACAGGGTTTCACCATGTTGGCCAGGCTGGTCTCAAACTCCTGACCTCAGGTAATCCATCCGCCCCAGCCTCCCAAAGTTCTGGGTTTACAGGCGTGAGCCACCGTTCCCGACCAGAAGTCACTGTTTTTTAACACAGCACTCCTTAGCCCCTTTCAGCCTGAATATTTTATTGCCATATCCCCATTTAAAAATGTTGGGTTATTTAATAAAAATCAATTTCAGCAATGCTGTTTTCATTCCATATGTCTTCCCTTCCTCTTTATTTTTTAGAGACAGGGTCTCACTGTGTTGCCCAGGCTGAGTTTGAACTCCTGAGCTCAACGGACCCTTCTGAGTAGCTGGAATTACAGATGTGAGCCACTGTACCTGGCTCTCTTCCCTTTTATTTTTAATTCCATGCTTAACCCTTTGTGACCCTAGCAAAATTATTTCCATAGTCCATCAGGCTGGGATTCTGGACTAACAGGACCTAAAGTGCCAAATGTCCTGTGTTAACTCATAAGTTCCACTGATAAATTGTGCAGTAAACAGTGCAATAGTGAGTTACTGATTTTTCTGCCAAAAGGAGGCATTTCTTTTCTCTATAAGAGCACCTGATTTTGAGTTGTTAAGGAACCACAATTCAGTCCATAATGGCTATTCTCTTTATTTGACTCTTTCCCAATTATTCCTGCATTTCCTTTAGTTCATTGTTCTTTTCTGCCACTAAAGTAACTTTTTCATCTCTGCCTAAGATCCTCTTTTTCATCCTCTCCACTTTGGTTTCTAAAGAAAACTTAGAAAAGGAAAGTGCAAAGATAGAAGTCCATGGTCAAGACGGTGAGAGAAAGAAACAGAGAGGAAAGAGAGGCTGAGGAGGGCTGGTAGCTGGTGAGTGGGTGGAGTAGATTGTCATCAACATTTCGGGGCTCCTTCTTCCTCAGCTAGCTAATCTAAAGCCAGGAATTAGCCACTGCAACTCCCTAGGGCTTCTGCTCACAACTTCAAGACCATTTGCAAGGCAGCCTGCCTTAGAAGGCAATCGGTTGGTTATCTCCCTTGTTGGCCCACAGTGTGATTTTGCCACAGTACCCGCTGGCCAGGCATGATGGAAATCTGACAGGCCTGCCTCATGGAGACCTAACAGATCAGCTTCTCTCTCTCCTTTCCTTTATTACAGTCAGAGAGAGGCCCAGAGGAGGAGGAAGCTGCAGGCATAAATGTCTCCCTCTACGAGGGAACACTTGTGAAATTCACCGTGCAGAGAAAACAATGCTGTGGGGGTGTCATTTTCAGTTGTGCTATTGCTGGCATGGCAATTTAAACAGTACTATTTCCCTGATCTGTTTGGGCTTGGTTTCCACTCTTGCATAATGTACATGCCAGGTTCTTTATACTGTGGATAGCAGAGTGCCCACAGATATCTGGGCTTGGAGAGCTGTAGGGTTCTCTAATTTTATGAGTCAAGCAGAGACTCATATATATATATATATATATATATATATATATATATATATATATATATAAAATCTCATATTCTTATTTCTCAAACAATACATCAACATCAAAGGCCAGTTTTAATTGTTCTTACATATTTTATTGATTTATTTACATTTAGACTGGCTTATTTTCATCCATAATCTGTCAGCATATCAATAGTTGTTTCAGATATTTAGATATTTTGATAATGCATTAGTTACATTTCTCTTGAATGACAAAAACAAAACATAGCATACGGTGCTATTTTAATCACAGTAATGGCTCAAAGATTCTAAATGGAAAAAAAAAGGAAGCTCTTAACACAAGGAAACAGTGTGCTGTACTCTTGCTTATAGGAATTTATTGGAAAAAATGGAATCGGAGATATTTGCCCTTTTTATTAAAGTCAGCTTAATAGTTCTTAGCACCACTTGCTACCACATTGTGTAATTAATCTTGGGGTACTAGATTTTCTCCAGATGTGTAGCTTTTTGTTTTCCTGGGGATTGTGACTTTTTTAAGTGCATTTTTTTTTAAATTTAAGGTTTAGGGGTACATGTGCAGGTTTGTTATATAGGTAAACTTGTGTCACGAGGGTTTGTTGTACAGATTATTTCATCACTCAGGTATTAAACTTACTAATCAACAGTTATTTTTTCTGCCCCCCTCCTGGGTCCCACCCTCCACCCTCAAGGAAGCCTCAGTGTCTGTTGCTGACTTATTTTCATGATTTGTCATCATTTAGCTCCCACTTATAAATCAGAACATGTGGGAGTCGGTTTTCTTTTTTTTTTTTTTGAGACAGAGTCTCGCTAGGTCGCCCAGGCTGGAGTGCAGTGGCTCAGTCTCGGCTCACTGCAAGCTCCGCCTCCCAGGTTCACGCCATTCTCCTGGCTCAGCCTCCGGAGTAGCTGGGACTATAGATGCCCACCACCACGCCCAGCTAATTTATTTATTTATTTTTGAGACGGAGTCTCGCACTGTCTTCCAGGCTGGAGTGCAGTGGCGCAATCTCGGCTCACTGCAAGCTCCGCCTCCTAGGTTAACGGCATTCTCCTGCCTTAGCCTCCCGAGTAGCTGTGACTACAGGCGCCCGCCACCGCGCCCGGCAATTTTTTGTGTTTTTAGTAGAGACGGGGTTTCACCGTTTTAGCCAGGATGGTCTTGGTCTCCAGACCTCGTGATCTGCCCGCCTCGGCCTCCCAAAGTGCTGGAATTACAGGTGTAATCCACCGCGCCCGGCCCCTTTTTTTATTTTGAGACAGTTTCCCTCTTGTTGCCCAGGCCGGAGTGCAATGGCACAATCTTGGCTCACTGCAACCTCTGCCTCCCAGGTTCAAGCGGTTCTCCTGCCTCAGCCTCCCGAGTAGCTGGGTTTACAGACTCCCACTAATATACACAGCTAATTTTTTTTTTTTGGTATTTTTAGTTTTTAGTAGAGTCAGGGTTTCTCCAAGTTAACCAGGCTGGTCTCGAACTCCTGGATCTCAGGTGTTCTGCCCCACTTGGCCTCCCAAAGGGCTGTGCTGGGATTACAGCTGTGAGCCACCATGCCCAGCCCTGGGTTCTTTTTACATCTTTATTTATTTATTTTTTTGAGACAGTGTCTCACTCTGTTGCCCAGACAGGAGTGCGGTGGTGTGATCACGGTTCATTGCAGTTTCAACCTCCTATTTTTTTTATATGTATATAAAATATATGAATATAAATATATAAATTATATATAACATAATATATACATATATACAATGTATGTACATATATATAAAACTTGTCCAAGTGAGCCACTGCACCCAGCCTATATATATGTTTTATATATATATATTTTATATCTATATGTGTGTGTGTATATATATATTTTTGAGATAGAGTCTCGCTCTGTTGACCAGGCTGGAGTGCAGTGTCATGATCTTGGCTCACTGCAACCTCTGCCTACCAGGTTTCAAGTGATTCTCCTGCCTCAGCCTAAGTAGCTGGGATTACAGGTGCACACCAACACACCCAGCTAATTTTTTTTGTATTTTTAGTAGAGATGAGGTTTCACCATGTTGGCCAGGCTGGTCTCAAACTCCTGACCTTGTGATCCACCCACCTCAGCCTCCCAAAGTGCTGGGATTACAGGCTTGAACCACTGTGCCTGGCCTTATATATATATTTTTAAATTTTAACTTTAATTTTATTATTTTTTTTTAGAGACAGTGTCTGACTCTGTTGCCCAGGCTGTAGTGCCACCATAGGTCACTGCTGCCTCAAACTTTTGGGCTCAAGTGATCCTCCTGCCTTGTTCTCACAAGTATCTAGGACTACAGGTGTGGGGTACCACACTCAGCTTATTTTTGTGCTTTTTTTGGTAGAGATAGGGTCTCACTGTGCTGCCCAGGTCTTGAACTTCTGGCCTCAAGCAATCCTCCTGCCTTGGCCTTCCAAAATGCTGAGATTACATATGTGAGCCACTGTGCCTGGCCTTTTATTTAATATTATATCATGCATTTCTTTCCATGATTTTATTGATTAACTATATAATTTCTTTTTATGTTTATTTATTATAATTTACCTAGCTATACCCCTAATATTTATCTCTAATATAATTTGGGGAAATGGAGCTGGTAATGCTATAAGAAAAATTTGGGGGTATGTAGCTTATTCATTTTGTTAAATTATTTCTGGAGGATAGCTTTTCATAAGAAAGATTATTGAATCTAAGACTTTGAGAGTGGGATGTGAAGGTGTGTGTGCCTGCAGTCCCAGTTACTTGGGTGACTGAGGCAGGATGATTGCTTGAGCCCAGGAGCTCGAGGCTGTAGTATGCAATGATAGTGCCTGTGAATAGCTGTTGCACTCCAGTCAACCCGAAGCAACACAGCAAGACTCAGTCTCAAAATAAAAATGCTTTGAAGTATTTTATGATTCTTGATATATTTTGTAATATTGTTTTCCAAATACACCTTTACCATCTCTGGATTAATGCTAGATTGTTTTGTTTCACGGGAGAACAAACACTGGAAAGAGTTCCTGGAATTGAATCTGTTTAAAAATAGACTAAAGCCAGGCCTGATTGCCTGCGCCTATAATCTCAGCTACTGGGAGGCTTTGAAGCTGGAGGATCACTTGAGCTCAGGAGTTTAAGACGAGCCTGGGCAATATAGTGGGAGCCTGTCTGGGGAAAAAAAAAAAAAAGAGAGAGACTAATGTGCAAAGCTAAATAAAATAGCAAATGCACAATAAATAGCAAACACTTTGCGTAATAAAGTGGTTTCAGATGTGATCTAACAAGGCTAATTGAAAATCTCATCCTCAAGTTGCCTAACCTTTTTACTAAACCTCAATCTCTTTATCTGTAAAATGGGAGTAATAATAGGCCAGGCATGGTGGCTCATGCCTGTAATCCCAGCACTTTGGGAGACCAAGGCAGGCGGATCACCTGAGGTCAGGAGTTCAAGACCAGCCTGGTCAACATGGTGAAATCCCATCTCCATTAAAAATACAAAAATTAGCCAGGCGTGGTGGCGCATGCCTGTAATCCCAGCTACCCTGGAGGCTGAGGCAGGAGAACCACTTGAACTCTGGAAGCAGGGATTGCAGTGAACTGAGATCACACCACTGCACTCCAGTCTGGGTGACAGAGCAAGCCTCCGTCTCAAATAATAATAATAACAATGAGTAACACAACAGCATTTTTATAGTTTTTATCATATGCTAGGCACTGTTCTAAACACTTTACATACACTGGCATTTAATTTTCATAATCCTACTAGGTAGACATTATTATTATGTTTATCCCTATTTCATATTGTTGAGGAACTGAGGCATAGAGAGGTTAAATGACTTGTCCAATGATTACAGCTAATAAATGACAGAGTTGGAATTCTAACTCAGACAATCTGGCTCCAGAGTTTATGCTCATAATCGCTAAATAAATAAGATAGTTCGTATAAAAACACCTAGTCCAATTCCTAGCATATAGTAAGTATTCAATAAATGTTTGCTATTATTATTATAATGTATTTTTTAAAAACCCAGCTAAACTAGTAAAGGGAGTGGCAGAATTGATTCAAAAGCTCTGCAAAACAGAGTCAATGAGTGCAAGTTTCGGCAAAGTAAATTTTGGCTCAGTGGCTGTAGTTTTGCTCTGGGATGCTGGATATAAACAAGGAGAGACTGAATAACCACTTGTCAAGAATATTGTAGAATAAATTTCTTCATCAAGTGGGTAGCTGAACTGGATGACCTCTAAGGCACTTTCCAACTTTGTATAGAGTTCTATGATTCTAGGCCAGAATCTTTTCTTTTTCCATACAGTAAAGCTTCTTTTTTTTTTTTTTTTTTTTTTTTTTTAAACACAAGGTTTGGTTTACCAACTTTGTTGATGTTATTGCCATTTTAATTGTCTGAATCATTTGCCAAGGAGATTGTGACTTTGTAGCATGCGTAAGTCTTTGGCAGTCTCTCCTGTTGTAATATTTGATGTGTTGCAACACCTGAACATTATAATGATAGGTGCTGGGGAAACTGACTTGTAAACATGTAAGTAACTATGCAGTGGTGGTCAGCCCTCCCAGGCAGGGATCTTCAGGATTACTGTCACTTGGCTAAATATCATTTGGAGTCTGTCGTCTTTATCCAGATAACTTGTAGGCCCATGAAATAATCACAGGGGGCTTAAAATGGACATTAATAAATTATGAGATTATGATTGTGGATGAGAGTTCATGTCACATTTATAACAACATTGTTTGCAAGTGACTCAGGGAAATTTCGGTGAGTTTCCTGCTGGGAAGGGGAATTGCTCCCTTGACGGAAGTAATAGTTTTGTTCAAGTCATGGGAAGCTCCACTTGATCCCATAATTTGTCTTCCCTTTGGATTTTAGTCTAGGTAATTATTTGTCTTTGCCATTACGTCTTGAGCAGTCCTTCAGGATAATGTACAATTTTACCATCAACTTTACGTCATTTCTCCAAGAGGGGTGATTTAAAGGGCAAAGCTAATTCTATTACAAAAATGTTGATGATGGAATCTAGATCAAATGTACCAGACTGACTCAGAGTTGGTGCTTAGAAAACAATTTCTTTTTGGCTATGTTTTTGTCTTTGGTCTAATGTTTTACAGTGTTCTTAATGTAACTAAACCAGTGTAACCAAACACTGGTTTTGTTACTATGGAGATGGATGAAAATAGACATGGAGCTTTAGGTATCAAACTGTCAATAAATTTACTATGTGAAAATAGAACGTAGAGTCAGAAGGAAGGCCAGACAAAGGTTTTCAAAACAATGATAGGAGATTTAATCTATAATATAGTAGGAAATGAGAAGGCCAGGGAGCAGAGAGACCTTTAGACATTGGATCCTCAAAAATGTTAAGCAGTTTGAAATGATCTTTTTTGAATCACTATCACTGAGACACATAATCCGCCTTATAAGGAAAATAATCTCTTTTTATTTGGTGAGATTTCATTATTTTCAACATTAGTAATAATTATCCTAAAACAACAGCTGTTACATGCTGACTTTCATTAATAATGGTACTTTTCAGTTTATGTATCCATGCATATACACTGTGGTTTGTTTTTGGTTGTATTTTTTTTTTTTGAGACAGAGTCTCGCTCTATCACCCAGGCTGGAGTGCATTGTTGTGATCTCGGTTCACTGCAACCTCCTGGTCTCCTGGGTTGAAGCGATTCACCTGCCTCAGCGTCCCGTGTAGCCGGGATTACAGGTGCCCACCACCACACCTGGCTCATTTTTGTGTTTTTAGTAGAGACGGTGTTTCGCCATGTTGGCCATGTTGTTGATCTTGAATTCCTGACCTCAAGTGATCTGCCCACCTTGGCCTCCCAAAGTGCTAGGATTACAGGCATGAGCCACTGAGTCCAGCCTCCTGGGTTTAACTTATAAACATTGTCACTCAAATTTTTAAAATGAACAAATGCCATTTAATTTTGAGGAAGCTAAAATTGGCTTTGTAAGCTGACCAACTAATAAACAATTGTGAGCATACATTTGGAGCATTTTGCTTTTGGGAACTTCAAAGAAGGTGGCAAATTGTCATAATTACAAGCATCATTATCCTTGTGTTATTCATAATGAATCAAATAGAATGAGGGTGGTGCCTCCAGTCACACAGGAAACTTGAGCTGGAACCCTTAAGACGTGAATGACAACAGTAGGGTAATTAGAATCAAGGCTTTTTTAGAATGTAAGTAGCACTACTTACAGGAACATGTATTATTTACATACACAAAGTAAATATTGAAAGATTGGCTTAGGCTAAAAATACTCCAGGTGAGGTTGTAGGACTGGATACTGAAAGAATGAGCTCATATTGTGGGCTTTTTCTTTTTTTGAGACAGAGTCTTACACTGTCACCCAGGCTGGAGTGCAGTGGCGTGATCTCCACTCACTGCAACCTCCGCCTCCTGGGTTCAAGCGATTCTCCTGCCTCAGCCTCCCAAGTAGCTGGGATTATAGGCGCCCGCCACCATGCCTGACCAATTTTTTGTATTTTTAGTAGAGACGGGGTTTCACTATATTGGCTAGACTGGTCTTAAACTCCTGATCTCGTGATCCACCCCCCTTGGCCTCCCAAAGTGCTGCGATTACAGACGTGAGCCACTGCGCCTGGCCTTGTGGGCTTTCAAAATAGAAAAATACTTTTTTATCATGTTTATTTAAGATTAAAACCATTTTTTAATTCAAGGCACATAGGCAAATGTAATTTAGAAGAGAGCTGACAAAAAGTTTGTCCAAGAAATGACAAATGTAGATTATAGACAAGTACATGACTCAATTTATAACATTACAATCTTAGGCAAATTATACTTTGCTACATTTTAGACATCTTATCTTATAGGTATTATATTATTTTGACATGCTCTGTTTTGTGTAACATTTTTTAAAAAAGTATCCTGGGCAAGGCAATTTATGTATCATCTATAAGAGAACGGTGAAGTAATTCAACAGAGTATTTTTCTGGTAGGTTAGTTGAACAGATAAAACTTTCCTATAGATCGAGAAGTTGCCATTGGTCTTTCTGCCCATAGTAAAGCCTTGAATAGGGACAAGGTGCTTCATTTGGAAAGGAAAGAAGGAAGTGTCTCTCCTCTCTGCCAGGGAAGGAAGCACACAGTGATTGAGGCAGCTTGAATCCATGCTTTCTATTTTAAAAAGTTCTTCCTGTATAGGCATTTCTCTTTGCCTTTGACACTTTCTGTTGTGGGATAATCCTGCCAGAGTGTTACTTGAAGGAAGATAGATAGATAGATAGATAGATAGATAGATAGATAGATAGATAGATAGATGGATGGATGGATGGATGGATGGATGGATAGATAGATAGATAGATAGATAGATAGATAGATAGATAGATTATATAGATATATCTGTGGGTGTTACTTGAAAGAAGATAGATAGATAGATAGATAGATAGATAGATAGATAGATAGATTATATAGATATATCTGTGGGTTTTTTGTTTTGTTTTTTATAAAAAGCCTCCAGTGGGCTATATCTATATCTGTGTGTATGTGTGTTTTAATGTAGGGAAAGCTGCTCTATAAACATGACAAACGTATGGCATCATTCATTCCATTAAAATAAAAAAGACAAGTGTGCTGTGGAAGTCTTGATATTCTTTGGTTGAGTCTTGAGGATTAAGGCTGAGGAAGGTGACACTGGTGAGCTCAGCAGCGTGCAGCAATAGTGAAGAGAAATCTGGCCAGTGCCATCTGGGGGTAAAACTTCCCTATCAACCTCATGGTGGGCTGACCCTGCAGACTCCTGTCTCCCAGCCCACCCCTCTAGTCAGCTCCCATTTCAGGGCTGCTTATGCACCTATGAGGAAATAACAGGTTTCCCCTCTGCTCATTTTATTAAGGTGGCATAAATTACTCCTATGAACAGACTCTTCCAAAGATTAGGGAAACTCTTCATTAAATGCTCATGCAACTTGACAAACTGTGTAGGTGACTTGATACTCTAATCCACTGGCTGGAATTCAGGCCTGAATCAAAGGACGGGGAGCTGGAGGGAACTTTAAGGACTTAAAAAAATCCAATCTCAATTTATACATGAAGAACTGAGACCCTGTTACAGCCACAGAGTCAATTAGTGGCAGAGAAATGGGACAGGAATGGAGTGTCTTGACCAGGATTCTTGTAAATAAAAGAGCAACTGAGTGTCTCAGAAGAGCTGAGAGTGCTGCCTCCAGGCCTATGCACTTTCCTATGTGTAGTAACTAAGCAATCTTGGTAGGAAACATAATTTTAGATGGGTTGATTTGGGGATTCATATTTAAAGAAATGAATTGTGAGCCTGTCGTATGCAAACAGTGCCAAACAATTCTCTTCTCACTGTTTTATAAAACAATCATACGCCCCACAGCTTTTCCTTATTGGGATGTGTCCTTAAGCGAACTCACACAGATTAAACACTTCATCTTCTATCCCTTTGAGTGTCTCATTCACACATCGAGGAAGCTAAACTTGAAATCCTGAATTCTCTGGACTGTATTTAAAGATAATTCCCTTTCTAGAAGATATTCTTTTTTTTTTCTTTCTTTCTTTTTCTTTTTTTTAAGAGACTGAGTCTCTCTATGTTGCCCAGGTTGGTCTCAAACTCCTGAGCTAAAGCGATCCTCCTGCCTTGGCCTCCCAAAGTCCTAGGATCACAAGTATGAGCCATCATGCCCAGCTCCTAGAAGATATTACTTATCTTTGCCTTAAGACTAGACAGCTGGTTATATGTAGTGGGAAGCCCCACACTTTGTTTTCCAAGGCATCCTGCCCTGCTAACAAGTTGGAAATTCTTGCAACTCTGTCTTTCATTTTGTCTGATATGTTTTGTGTGGTCATGGTAAATTTACACAAAGCAAAGTATGTTCAGGAAGCAGAAAACAGATAAAAAGAAACACTTTAGTACTGGCATCCTAGCAGCAAATTACATTGCTTTGGTCCTGCTCTCCATAAATACATAGAAAGGCAGGTTGCAGATATTGACTCTATGAAAATCATAAAGCAGATGAATTTTTACAAAATTGTGAACCTATTATGTGCCAGGCATTTTTCATATGTTCTTTCATTCTAGAAAATGTTTTATTTTTCTACTGGTTGAGATCTGTCATAAAATCTTATTCTTGGAAAGGATTTTATGTTGGTTATTTATATTTTAACTTATGCATTTATTTACCCAGTAAATATTTCTTGATCACTTCTGTATACCAGACACCATGCTAGGTGTTTGGATTTAGTGGGGAGAAAAAAAACTGGACATGATCCATGACTTTATGGCTTAGACTAGTGAGGGAGACAATATAATAGCACACATACATATATATGTGTGTGTCAGATTACAACTTGATGAGCACTATGAAGGACTATACAAAGTACTAGGAGATAGGAATTTGACCTGCTCATAAAAACCAATAAAAGCTTCTCTGGGAAACTGATGCTTGAGCAGAAAAGTGGAGGAGTTGGAGTTATTAAGAAGAGAAGAGTGTTTTAAGTCAAGAAAACAATATATAGTAAAGTTTCTGTGATCGTGGAGGTCAAGGGGTATAATATGTATTAAAAATTTTGCAGGCGCGGCACGGTGGCTCATGCCTGTAATCCCAGCACTCTGGGAGGCCAAGGCAGACGGATCACCTGAGGTTAGGAGTTTGAGACCAGCCTAGCCAACATGGTGAAACCCTGTCTCTACTAAAAATACAAAACTTAGCCAGGCGTGGTGGTGGGCACTCACAGTCCCAGCTACTTGGGAGGCTGAGGTAGGAGGACTGCTTGAACCCAGGAAGTGGAAGTTGCAGTGAGCCAAGGCTGCGCCATTGCACTCCAGCGTGGGCAACAAGAGTGAAATTCTATCTCAAAACAACAACAACAAAAAATTTTGCAGCTGGTCTGAGTGCAGTGGTGTTTACAACTAATTGATCACAACCAGTTACAGATTTCTTTGTTCCTTCTCCACTTCCACTGCTTCACTTGACCTTTTAAAAATATGTGCTTTTGCTATAATATGGTATATAGGTTTGGCTGGGGTTAGAAGGGCTCTAGATAGACTGGTTAGGAGGTTATTAAACTAGACAAAGTTTGCCTGAATAATGTAGAGAAGATGGAGGACACTGGAGAGTTTTGACAGAATTGAGGGATGGTGTGGGCATGGAGGCGAGAGAGAGAGAGCTGTCATGGATGACTTCTGCCTTTCAGGCTTGTTCAACCAGATGACTAGCTCAATGGGATAGGGGACCATAGAAACCAAGTTAGGAGTATCAGTGAGTGTGGGGAGTGGGGAAAGCATGAATTCATGTTAAGTTTGGATGCCTTTGAGAATCCCAGGAGGACAAGGCAAGTTGTCAGTTGTATAATCGAGTTTGAAACCTGAGGACACAGAGCCTTGCACTGGAGGTATAAATTTGTGAACCATCTCTGTATGGATGGTGATGAAGAAATTGAATAGAGAGAGCACCTGGGAAGATAATATTTTAGAATGAATTTAAATAAATATTTTTGCTTTCCTTTGGAGATGTGTCTTTTTAAGCTTTGTCTCCAAGTACAGCATATATCACTTTGATTCCTGATCAAGGTCTTTCAGGTTTTAGAGCAGATGGATAGACTCATGAACCTGGGCAGAAATGTCCCAAAATTATGCCGCATAATTCAGTCTTGCTGGGCTTGTTTAAAAGTTAACTGAAAAGACATAAAAGTTTTTGGGGTGTGTGTGTGGGGGGGGGGGGGGCTGGTGGCGGGCGGTGCAGGGGAAACAGGGTTTCACTTTGTCACCCAGGCTGGAGTGCAGTGACGAGAACATGGCTCACTGCAACCTTGACCTCCTTGGCTCGACAAATCCTCTGCCTCAGCCTCTTGTGTAGCTGGGACCACAGGTGCACATCACCACACCCAGCTAATTCTTTTTTTATTTTTTCGTAGAGACGGGGTCTTGCTGTGTTGCCTAGGCTGGTCTCGAACTCCTGGCCTCAAGCAATTCACTCACTCAGGCCTCCCAAAGTGCTGGGATTACAGGCATGAGCCACTATGTCCAGCCTGAAAGATTTTTTTTTTGAATCTTTAGGAAAAATCAAATTTAGCTGTCTGCTTGGGAGGCGGATAGTATGCATGGAGAGAAGGACAGGTAAAATGCAGAGGCCTATATAGAAAATTAAATCCTATGTTGGCAAACAAACTGGTTAAGATGATGGAAAATGTCCTTTCAATCTAAAGCAGTTTGAAGATGTTTCCTGCATGAAGACTGAATTAATCTGATTAAGCAATCTAATTAATCACCCCTATTGTCTTTTAGTAAGTTAAAAGTATTCTATGTCTAGGTGTTCACATTCCTTTGAAATGTAATCTTTCAAATTTACTTCATTTTTTTTTTTTTTTTAGATGGAGTTTTACTCTTGTTGCCCAGGCTGGAGTGCAATGGCACGATCACGGCTCACCGCAACCTCCACCTCCCAGGTTCAAGCGATTCTCCTGCCTCAGCCTCCCTAGTAGCTGGGATTATAGGCATGTGCCACCACACCCGGCCAATTTTGTATTTTTAGTACAGACGGGGTTTCTCCATGTTGGTCAGGCTGGTCTCGAACTCCCGACCTCAGGTAATTCGTCCGCCTCGGCCTCCCAAAGTGCTGGGATTACAGGCATGAGCCACCGCACCCAGCCAAATTTACTTCATTTTTTTTATCTTATTTTATTTTTTGAGATGGAGTCTTGCTCGGTCATCCAGGCTGGAGTGCAGTGGTGCCGTGTTGGCTTACTGCAACCTCCACCTCCCAGGTTCAAGCTATTCTCCTGCCTCAGCCTCTTGAGTATGAGAGACTACAGGTGCATGCCACCATACCTCATTTTTATATTCTTAGTAGAGATGAGGTTTCACCATATTGGTCTGACTGGTCTCAAACTCCTGACCTCAGGTGATCCGCCTGCCTTGGCCTCCCAAAGTGCTGTGATTACAGGTGTGAGCCACCACAGCCGGCCTCAAATTTACTTTAATTAATTAATTTTTTTGAGACAAGATCTCACTCTGTTGCCCAGGTTGGAGTGCAGTGGTGCAATCATAGCTCATTGCAGCCTCGAACTCCTAGGCTCAAGTGATCTTCCCATCTCAGTCTCCTGAGTAGCTGGGACTACAGGTTCACACCACCACATCTGGCTAATTTTAATGTTTTTTGTAGAGATAAGGGTCTCACTGTGCTGGCCAGGCTGGTCTCAAACTCCAGAGCTCAAGCAGTCCTCCCACTTCAGCCTCCCAAAGTGCAGAAATTACAGACGTGAGCCACCACTTCTGCCTAGCCCAAAGTGTAATCTTTACCAGCCAGCACAGCTAGGAGAGGTGTGGCTCTTCCTTACTCCATATCTGGTTCCCGGTATCCTGGGGCTTTTGCTCTTACCTTCTCTGCCAGTGAGTGGTTATTTCTTTTATGATTTGTTAATTTTGAGTAGATAAATTATCCATTCAGGTACAATAAGCATGTATTGATTACCTACAATGTGGCAAACATTATTTTCACCTTTATTATCTCTTTTTTGTTTGTTTTTTAAATGCTCCTTGTGTTATACTCATTTATTAGCTCTTTTAAGAACAAACAAATATTTGTTAGGTGTCTGCTACATGTTCACTGCAGTACTAGGCATTGTGAAGAATATGAGTAAGTGTAATCAAGAGTTTTACCCTCAGGATGCCTATGATCTGATTGGAATGAAGAGACAAGAAACCAGAAAACAATGAGGATACACCTAAGTATAAGATAGGCTGGAATAATCCCAATAGGCTGCCTGGAGGAGATGGGAGTTGGGTTGGGCTTTGAAGGAAGGAGGGGGTTTGGAGGGGCAGAATGGGGGACATCCCAAGTGGACACATACTATGAGCAGAGGCCGGGCCTGGTTAAGCCCGGGAATGAGATGGGCTCAGCTGCCTGCTGAAGCTACCCCAGTAGAGCATCTTCCTTAATGATGTTGATGCTAAAGCTCATATTTAGTGCCTGGAACCCTTTTACTCAACTGAATGGATTTTTTAGTCTGTTCTTGCATTGCTATAAAGAAATAGCCGAGACTGGGTAATTTATTTATTTATTTTTTATTTTTTTGAGATGGAGTTTCACTCTTGTTGCCCAGGCTGGAGTACAATGGCGCAATCTTGGCTCACCGCAACTTCCACCTCCCAGGTTCAAGCGATTCTCCTGCCTCAGCCTCCCGAGTAGCTGGGATTACAGGCATGCACCACCATGCCTGGCTAATTTTGTATTTTTAGTAGAGATGGGGTTTCTTCATGTTGGTCTTGAACTCCTGACCTAAGGTGATCCTCCTGCCTCGACCTCCCAAAGTGCTGGGGTTACAGGCATGAGCCACCACATCCGGCTAGACTGGTAATTTGTAAAGAAAAAAGGTTTAATTGGCTCACGGTTCTGCAAACTGCACAGGAAGCATAGTGGCATCTGTTTCTGGGGAGGCCTCAAGGAGGTTTTACTCATGGTGGAAGGCGAATCAGGAGCAGGCACACCACATGGTGAAAACCGAGCAAGAGAGAGGGCAGGGTGCCATACTTATAAACAGCCAGATCGCCGCCAGAGAACTCATTCATTATTGAGAGGACAGCACCAAGAAATGGTGCAAAACCATTCATTAGAAATCCAACCCCACGAGCCAATCAACTCCCACCAGGCCCTACCTCCAACACTGAGGATTACATTTCAGCGTGAGATTTGGCTGGGGACACAGATCCAAACTATATCAATGGAGAAACTTACTAATAATTTTCTTTAATGTAAAAGTAATATAGTAGTTTTACAGAATACTTGAATAAGTACAGCTGAGAATAGTGAAGAAAATCACCTATAATCTCACTACTTAGACATCATCACTATTACTATTTTGGTGTATATCCTTCTGAAAACTCTTGTATGCATCCAGATGGACAGACCGACACACAAAATTAGTCAACAACCCACTGCGGATATTGTTTCCTCCCTCCCTCCCTCCCTCCCTCCCTCCCTCCCTCCCTCCCTCCCTCCCTCCCTCCCTCCCTCCCTTCCTTCCTTCCTTCCTTCCTTCCTTCCTTCCTTCCTTCCTTCCTTCCTTCCTTCTTTTCTTTCTTTCTTTCTTTCTTTCTTTTTTTGAGATGGAGTCTTGCTCTGTCACCAGGCTAGAGTGCAGTGGCACGATCTCGGCTCACTGCAACCTCCGCCTCCTGGGTTCAAGCGATCTTAGCTCACTGCAACCTCCGCCTCCCAGGTTCAAGTGATTCTCCTGCCTCAGCCTCTGGAGTAGCTGGAACTACAGGTGCACGCCACCACACTCAACTAATTTTTGTATTTTTTAGTAGAGACAGGGTTTCACCATGTTGGCCAGGACGGTCTCAATCTCTTGACCTCGTGATCTGCCTGCCTCGGCTTCCCAAAGTGGTGGGATTATAGGCGTGAGCCACCCCGCCTGCCTGCAAATATTGTTTTCTAAGGTACTATATTGTAGAATTCAATTAGAATTCTACAAATAATAAAATCATTTATTTATGAAGTCGAAAGTACTTCACATCATGAAATATGAAACTTTTTTTAAAGATGAAAGGCAGAGGTAGATTATTTGTATGTATACTTTCATGTAAGGATTCCATCATATATTAGGTTAAAAAAAAAAAAAAAAAAAAAAAAAAAAAAAAAAACGTCCGGGCAAGGTGGCTCACGCCTGTAATCCCAACACTTTGGGAGACTGAGACGGGCGGATCGCTTGAGGTCAGGAGTTCAAGACCAGCTTGGCCAACATGGCGAAACCTCGTCTCTACTAAAATTGCAAAAATTAGCTGGGTGTGGTGGCACATGCCTGTAATCCCAGCTACTTAGGAGGCTGAGGCAGGAGAATCTCCTGAACCCGGGAGGCGGAGCTTGCAGTGAGCCGAGATCGCTCCACTGCACTCCATCCTGGGCGACAGAACGAGACTGTGTCTCAAAATTTAAATAAATAAATAAAAATAATACCAACAAATGAATTATACCTCAATAGTGTTTGTAACTTTTTTTTTTTTTTTTTTTTTTTTTTTGAGATAGAGTCTCGCTCTGTCACCCAGACTGGAGTATAGTGGCACAATCTTGGCTCACTGCACTTTCCGCCTCTTGGGTTCAAGCGATTCTCCTGCCTAAGCCTCTGGAATAGCTGGGATTATAGGCGCCTCCCACCACGCCTGGCTAATTTTTGGAATTTTTAGTAGAGACAGGGGTTTCCCCATGTTGGCCAGCCTGGTCTCTAACTCCCGAT
Organism: Chlorocebus sabaeus; assembly: GCF_047675955.1. Taxonomy (NCBI): domain Eukaryota; kingdom Metazoa; phylum Chordata; class Mammalia; order Primates; family Cercopithecidae; genus Chlorocebus; species Chlorocebus sabaeus. Next base: position 17,804,087 of record NC_132907.1, read on the forward strand.
GTCAGGTGATCCACCTGCCTCAGCCTCCCAAGTAGGGGAGATTACAGGCGCCCGCCACCACGCCTGGCTAATTTTTTTTTTTTTTTTTTTGAGACGGAATCTAGCTCTGTGGCCAGGCTGGAGTGCAGGGGCACAATCTCTACTCACTGCAACCTCCGCCTCCCAGGTTCAAGCGATTCTCCTGCCTCAGCCTCTGGAGTAGCTGGAACTGACAGGCAGGTGCCACCAAGCCCAGTTAATTTTTGTATTTTTAGTCGATATGGGGTCACCTTGTTGGCCAGGATAGTCTCAGTCTCTTGACTTCGTAAACCACCTGCCTCGGTCTCCCAAAGTTCTGGGATTACAGACGTGATCCACCGCGTCCAGCTGCCTGGCTGATTTTTTGTGTTTTTAGTAGAGACGGGGTTTTGCCATGTTGGCCAGGCTGGTCTCGAACTCCTAACTTCAGGTGATCCGCCCGTCTTGGCCTCCCAAAGTGTTGGGATTACAGGCGTGAGCTACTCTGGCCATTATTTTAATTTTTAAGGAGCATATCAGGCTGGGCTCGGTGGCTTATGCCTGTAATTTTAGCACTTTGTGAGGCTGTCAGGCTGACTCTGGAGGCTGAGGCACAAGAATCACTTAAACCTGGGAGAGGAGGTTGCAGTGAGCTGAGATGTTGCTACTGCACTCCAGCCTGGGGCAACAGAGCCAGACTCTTGTCTCAAAAAAAAGAAAAAAAAATTAGAAGAAATCAATAAAGATATTCACATTTAAAAATCATGAGTTGGACACATTACTAAATATTCCTCAAAATTTTATTGTTACATAATATCATATGCAACAATTTAACCATTCATTTGTTGTTCTAATTTTTCATTATTTTTCATTACAATTACACACACACAAACTTTTAAAGTATAGATTCCTAGAATAGAACTATTGAATTAGGCAGGCACCATGGTGCATGCCTGTAATCCCAGCTACTCAGGAGGCTGTGACAGGAGGATCACTTGAGACCAGGACTTTGAGACCAGCCTGAGCAACATAGTGAGACCATGTCTCAAACAAACAAACAGATAAAAACTATTGGAGTCAAATGAAATAAACATGTTTGAGGTTCTTGCCAAATTGCTTGCCAGAAATGCTGTCATAATTTTTCATTTCCACTAACAGTGCATAATGGTATAGATCTCTTTGTATTTAAAATACTTTAAAATACCTTTTCAAAGTTAATGGAAGAAAAAGAACAACAACAACAAAAAATTGAAACACAAAAAAAGGGAAATAAATGTTAGTGGGCCAGGTATGGTGGCCCACACCTGTAATCCCAGCAGTTTGGGAGGCTGAGGCAAGCGGATCACTTGAAGTCAGGAGTTTGAGACTGGCTTGGCCAATATGGTGAAACCCCATCTCTACTAAAAATACAAAAAAGCTGGGCATCGTGGCGCCTGCCTGTAGTCCCAGCTACTCTGGAGGCTGAGGTGGGAGAACTGCTTGAACCCGGGAGGCAGAGGTTGCAGTGAACTGAGATTGTGCCATTCCACTCCAACCTGGGTGACAGATCGAGACTCTGTCTCAAAAAAAAAAAAAAAAAAAAGAGTGGAAGAAATAGCTGGGCACAGTGGCTTGAGCCTGTTATTCCAGCACTTTGAGAGGCTGAGATGGGAGGATCACTTGAGCCCAGGAGTTAGAGACCAGCCTGGACAACATAGTGAGACCCTGTCTCTAAAAAAAATTAAAAAAAAAATCCAGGTGTGGTGGTGCACCCCTGTAGTCTTAGCTAGTTGTGAGGCTGAGAAGGGAGGATTGCTTGAGGCCAGGAGTTTGACACTGCAATGAGCTATGATCATGCCACTGCACTCCGGGCTGGGCCACAGCATGAGAACCCCTCCCCCTTCCAAAAGAATTCTTTTCTGAGCTGGGCCTGGTGACATGTGCCTGTTGTCCTAGGAGGTTGAGGCAGGAGGATCACTTGAACCCAGGAGTTTGAGTCCAGCCTTATTTTCTAAGTTTTAATACATTTGCTGCACCTGACAACATCAAATAGAACACAATTCACATTTTTCTGTGTTTGTTACGCAATAGTAAGATCTCTCACCAGTCAATTTTGCATGCAAGAATAATTCACTTGGGTGTGTAAAAAACTACAAAGACTTAGAGTGTGTTCTGCAGTTATTTTTAAGTTCATGCAAAATATTTTGTTAATGTAATTTTCAGATTACCTATCTAAACATTCAAAAGAGACAATGAGGCCTTTAACATTGTCAGTGCAGGGCTCACCTGTGCCTTCTTTGACTTAGGAGTTAGAGGGACTCTTTTTTTTTTTCTTTTTTGAGGTGGAGTTTCGCTCTTGTTGCCCAGGCTGGAGTGCAATGGCGCCATCTCGGCTCACTGCAACCTCCACCTTCTGGGTTCAAGCAATTCTCCTGCCTTCGCCTCCTGAGTAGCTGGGATTACAGGTATGCACTACCACACCTAGCTAATTTTGTATTTTTAGTAGAGATGGAGTTTCACCATGTTGGTCAGGCTGGTCTCGGACTCCTGCCCTCAGGTGATCCACCTGCCTCGGCCTCCCAAAGTGCTGGGATAACAAACATGAGCCACCGCACCCAGCCATAGAGGGACTCTTCAGATGCTTTTTAGTTCAACCATCAGCTTGACCCAATTTAAGCCATGTCCAGCAGATACCTTCTAGAATTGCCCATACCTTCTAGAATTCCAGATATTCTAGGCTTACTGAAGCAGAAAAGTTCCCAATTTTTTCTTTTTGAATATATTCTTTTTTAGGCCAAAACAAACTTCTTTATGTGAGTTAGAAAATTACCTTTGTGTTCTGTTTTAAAAACACCCATGAGCATTTCTCTAAAAATAATTCTTCACATTCATGAAAACAGGTTCCCCTTTTCCCCTCACTTTAAAAATATTTAAATTTTTATTGATACGTAATGTGCATATTTTCAGGGTACATATGATAATTTAATACTTTCATGTAATTTGTAAAGATTCAATCAGTGTAATTGGGACATCTATCATCTAGAACATTCGTCTTTTCTTTAGGCTAGAAACAATCCAATTAATCTCTTCTAAGCTATTTTGAAATATACAACAGAGGCCAGGAGTGATGGCTCATGCCTGTAATCCTAGCACTTTGGTAGGCCGAGGCGGGTGGCTCACCTGAGGTCAGGAGCCTGGCCAACATGGCCAAACCCCGTCACTACTAAAACCACAACAATTAGCCAGGTGTGGTGGCAGGAGCCTATAATCCCAGCTACCCTGGAGGCTGAGGCAGAAGAATCACTTGAACCCAGGGGTGGAGGTTACAGTGAGCTGAGATCGTGCCACTTTACTCCAGTCTGGGTGACAGAGTGAAACTCTGTCTCAAAAAAAAAAAAAGAAAAGAAATATACGGTAGATAATTATAAACTGTAGCTATCCTACTGATCTATCAAGTGCTAGGTCTTATTTCTTCAATCAAACTGTTTATTTGTACCCATTAATCAACTTCTCTTCATCCCTTCCTTCCACCTACTCTTCTTAGCCTCTAGTAAGCATCAGTCTACTCTCCATCCTCATGAGATCCACCTTTTTTTTTTTTTTTTAAGCTCCTACATATAAGTAAGAACGTGTGATACATACCTTTCTACCTTTCTGCGCTTGGCATATTTCACTTGACATAATGACCTCCAGTTCTTTTTTGTGTGTGTTTTTGAGACAGGGTCTCACTCTGTTGCCCAGGCTGGAATGTAGTGGCTTGATCAAGGCTTCTAGGTTCAAGTGATCCTCCCACCTCAGCCTCCCAAGTAGCTGGGACTACAGTAGTAACCCACCACACCTGGCTAATTTTCGTTTTGTTTTTTTTTTTTTAGAAATGGGGTTTCACCATGTTGCCCAGGCTGGTCTTGAACTCCTGGGCTCAAGCCATCCACCAGCCTCTGCCTCCCAAAGTGCTGGGATTACAGGCATGAGCCACAGTACCCAGCCCTATTCTTTTTTATGGCAGAAAACTATTCCATTATGTATTTCTACCACATTTTCTTTATGCAATCATCATTGACGGGTACTTAGATTCATTTCATATTTTGGCTACTGTGAACAATGCTGCAATAAAATATGGGAGTGCAGATATCTCTTCAATATACATATATCCAGTAGTGGTATTGCTGGATCATACCATGGTTCTATTTTTGGTTTTTGAGGAACCTACATACAGTTTTCCATAATGGTTGTACTAATTTACATTCCCACCAACAGCATACAAGGGTTCCCCTTTCTCCATATCCTTGCCAGCATTAATTATTTCCTGTCTTTTTGATAAAAGCCATTTTAACTGGGGTGAGATGATATCTTCTTGTGGTTTTGATTTGCATTTCTCTGATGCTTAGTGATGTTGAGCAGTTTTCCATATTCCTGTTGGCCATTTGTATGTCTTCTTATGAGAAATATCTATTCAGATCTTTTGTCCATTTTTAAAGTGAAATTTTTCTTTTTTGCTATTGAGTTGTTTGAGTTTTTCATATATTCTAGTTATTAATCCTTTGTTGGATGGGTAGTTTGCAAATATTTTCTCTCATTCTGCAGAATGTCTCTTCACTTTGTTGATTGTTTCCATTTCTATGCAGACACTTTTTAGCTTGATGTAACCATTTGTCTATTTTTGCTTGGGTTGCCTGTGCTTTTGAAATCTTTTTTTTTTTTTTTTTTAATTTGAGACGGAGTTTCGCTCTTGCCCAGGCTGAAGTGCAATGGCATGATCTCTGCTCACCGCAACCTCCGCCTCCTGGGTTCAAGCGATTTTCCTGCCTTAGCCTCGCCTCCTGAGTAACTGGGATTACAGGCATGCGTCACCATGCCTGGCTAATTTTGTATTTTTAGTAGAGATGGGGTTTCTTCATGTTGGGTCAGGCTGGTCTTGAACTCCTGACCTCAAGTGATTCGCCTGCCTCGGCCTCCCAAAGTGCTGGGATTACAGGCATGAGCCACTGCACCTGGACGCTTTTGAAATCTTACACAAAAAAGTCTTTGCCCAGACCAATGTCCTATTTTGCCTATGTCTTCTAGCAGTTTTATAGTTTGTTTCTTACATTTAAGTCTTTAATCCATTTTGAGTTGATTTTTGTATATGGTGAGAGATAGGGGTCCAAGTTTCATTCTTCTGCACATGGATATCCAATTTCCCCAGTATATTTATTTATTTTTGAAAAATCCATACAAACACTTATTCTGTCGCTGCCTGGGGGTCGGGGGACAAGGGGATACAGAGAACCTCCCAGAAGAGAATGAGCCTTTGGTGGAAAGACTTGTCCAGAGGCTGGTGGACCCAGTACCATTTATTGAAGAGGGTGTCTTTTCCCCAGTGTATATTCTTAGTGCCTTCGTTTGCTTGGCTGTAAATATATGAATTTGTTTCTGGGTTCTCTATTTTATTCTATTGGTCTGTGTGTCTATTTTTATACAAATACCATGCTGTTTTGGTTAATATAGCCTTGTTGTATGTATACATATAACACATACATACATATATATGTATGTATGTTATATATATATGTATACATATATATATAGAGAGAGAGAGAGACAGGGTCTCACTCTGTTGCCCAGGCTGGAGTGCAGTGGCACAATCTCAGCTCACTGCAACCTCCACCTCCTGGGTTCAAGTGATTCTCGTGCCTCAGCCTCCTGAGTAGCTGGGATTACAGGTGTGCGCCACCACCACACCGAGCTAATTTTGTATTTTTAGTAGAGCTGTCTTGCCATCTTGGCCAAGCTGGTCTTAAACTCCTGGGCTCAAGCAGTCCTTCTGCCTTGGCCTCCCAAAGTGCTGGGATTATAGGCCTGAGCCACCATGTCCAGTCTATAGTCTTGTCATATATTTTGAAGTCAGGTGGTGTGATGCCTCCAGCTTTGTTCTTTTTACTCAGGATTGCTTCAGGGTGTTTGACGGTTTCATATTAATTTTAGGAATTTTTTTCTATTTCTTCAAATAATGTCATTGGTAGTTTGATAGGGATCGCATCGAATCTGTAAATTGCTTTGGGTACTATTACCATTTTAACAATGTTAATTTTTCCAGTCCATGAGAATGGAATATCCTTTCATTTGTACGTGTGTTCCTTTCACTAGTTTCCTTGTATAGATTTCTTTTTTTTTTGAGATGGAGTCTCACTGTATCACCCAGGTTGGAGTGCAGTGGCGCAATCTCGCCTCACTGCAACCTCCACTTCCCAGGTTCAGGCAGTTCTCCTGCCTCAGACTCCCAAGTAGCTGGGATTATAGGCGTGCATTACTATGCCCGGCCCCTTGTATAGATCTTTCACTTCTTTGGTTAAAATGATTCCTAGGTATTTTATATTCTTTGTAGCTATTGTAAATGGAATTGCTTTCTTGTTTTCTTTTCCACATTGTTTGCTGTCTGTGTTTACAATCAGTTGCTATTGACTTTTTGTATCCTGTAACTTTACTGAATTTGTTTATTAGTTCTAAAAGGTTTTTTTGGTGGAGTCTTTAGGCTTTTCTTAAAAAAAATTTTTTTTTTTTCATTTCCACTTCAGGAGGCTTTTCTAAGTGTGCGATCATGTTAGTTGTGAACAAGTCTAATTTGTTTGTTGTTTTGTTTTGTTTTGTTTTTTCCCAAGACGGAATCTCCCTCTGTCGCCCAGGCTGGAGTGCAGTGGTGCGATCTCGGCTCACCACAACCTCCGCCTCCCGGGTTCATGCCATTCTCCTGCCTCAGCCTCCTGAGCAGCTGGGACCACAGGCATCCACCACTATGCCCGGTTAATTTTTTGTTTTTTTAGTAGAGACGGGGTTTCACCATGTTAGCCAGGATGGTCTCGATCTCCTGACATCGTGATCCGCCCGCCTCGGCCTCCCAAAGTGCTGGGATTACAGGCGTGAGCCACTGTGCGCGGCCAACAAGTTTAATTTAACTTCTTGCTTTCTAATCTGGATGTCCTTTATTTTTTTCTCTGGACTAATTGCTCTGGCCTCCCCTTGCCAGTATCTTTAAATGTTCCTTTGTGTTTCTGGCCTTTTCTCTTATTCTTGAACGTATATGCTTGCATCTTTCTAGATAATTCAATCAACATTTACAAAACACCTATCTGCCAGATGTTGGGCTAAGATCTGGGAATCCCTTCAATGAACCATCAAAGAGAGGAGTTGGCAAACTTACCGAACCAAGTATTTTAAGCTTTGGGAGCTATGCCATTTCTGTCCCAGCTATTCCACTCTGCTGTTGTCTGTGAAAGCAGCCATGGACAATATGAAAACAAATGGGTGTGGCTGTGTTCCAATAACATTTTATTAACAAAAGCAGGCCTTGGGTCCCTGAACAAACTAGAATGTAACATAAAGAGTGGTCTGTGTGGGTGTGGTGGTGCATGCCTGGGGTCCCAGCTACTCAGGAGGCTGATGTGGGAGAAGCATCTGAGCTTAGGAAGTCAAGGCAGCAGTGGAGCCGATCATGCCACTGCACTCCAACCTGGGTGATAGAGCAAGACTCTGTCTCAAAACAAAAACAAAAACAAAAAAACGAAAAAAAGGAGTGCTCTACACTAGCAGTACAGATGTGATGTGATAAGTAAACTATATTAGCAGTATGAATTACTTGCTATGAGTGAATGCTGCATAAGGAATAATTCATTTTGCCTGGGGGAGCTGAATCAATTTTCCTTTAGTAGGTAAGTTTTAGGATTTAAACAATTTCAGGAGGAGGAAATTTCAAAAAGAGAATTTCAAATCGTGTAATCAAAGGATGTGGGCATGAAATAACATGCCATGTTTGGGAAGTCTTGAGTTCTCCTTTTGTGGCTAAAACACAGCATGTTTATAGAAAGATTTTGGGGAAAGTGATGCTGGAGCCAGACTGCAAAAGGCCCAGAGGAACTGGATTTTTGCTGTAGGTAGAGATTGGGACATAGCTCTGTTTAAAAACTAATTCTGGAGGTCCACACTACATGGAGGGCATTTTGGAGTGGGAGAGAGTAGAGATGGGGAAACAAGTTATAAATCTGTTTCCATTGTCTGTGTGAGAGAGGATAAGGGCTTGAGTGGAGTTATTAGCTGTGGATTAGAGAAGAGACACAGTGGGAGGATGAATCGACAGGTTATAGTGACTGAATGATGGTTTCCAAAATTCTGAAAGGTCAACTGGCTGGCTAGCGTGCCAATTATTTAGCTCTCAGATTTGTTGCAGGCCCATTCCCTGCCCTTTCCCTGCTCTGCATCTTGGGGAGCAGAGCCTTGCAAACTATATTTCCTAGCTCACTTGTCAACTGGCTTCTGGTTGGGAACAGCCAAAAAGGAGGTAGAAGAAGGAGAAGCCAAGGTGTCTCTTCCTGTCTCCCTGCTCCAGTGTTATTACCAGCAGTTGGTTGAGTCTTCTTTGTATGTTTAGCTGCTGTTGTGGTCTAAAGTTCCAACTTCTTTGACTCAAGCAGTCTCACCACCTTGGCCTCCTAAAGTGCTGAGTTTACAGGCGTGAGCCACCACATCCAGCCTCTACTATCTTTTTTGATGGAAATCTTGCTGTAATTTCAGACATATTTTTAGTTAAAACACTTAAAAAGATCTTAGCTCTATTAAAGCAACTGTGAATATTTTTGCTAATGTACAGAGACAAGTTTTGAAAGAAACCTTAAAAGTAGGCCTTAAAAAAATTAAAAAGCATTAATCATCTGCTTCCCCCAACTCCCTGTCTTTTAAAAATTAGGTATTCTAAGAAAATGTATGTGAGTGTTTGGCACATTAGTTGCTCTTCTCTGTGCTCCCATATTTCTGTGTTCGTTCTTGTTCTTCCTCTTGTTTGTATGTATGTATGTATGTATGTATGTATGTATTCATTTATTTTGAGATGGAGTCTTGCTCTGTCGCCCAGGCTGGAGTGCAGTGGCGTCATTTATTTTGAGGTGGAGTCTTGCTCTGTCGCCCAGGCTGGAGTGCAGTGGTGTGATCTCAGCTCACTGCAGCCTCCATCTCCGGGGTTCAAGCGATTCTCCTGCCTCAGCCTCTGGGGATGCTGGGATTACAGGCCCCTGCTACCACACCCAGCAATTTTTGTATTTTTAGTAGAGATGGGGTTTCACTATGTTGACCAGGCTGGTTTCGAACTCCTGACTGCAAGTGATTTGCCCGCCGCAGCCTCCCAAAGTGCTAGGATTACAGGCGTGAGCCACCACACCTGGCCCATCTTGTTTTTTTAAAAATAGCGTATTGCATTTAATTGTACCTCCATCTCCTGCATTAGACGTGAGCTCCTCTGGGGCAGACTGGGTCTTAACTATCTGGATTTGTCGGTGCCTGTGACAGTGCCTAGTGCAGAGTTGTTTCTCAAAATTTGTTGAACGAATGAAATGTCATTTTCAGCTCCCAGCTGTTGCTTGGCTTTCAGCCTAATTATTTTTAATTCCTAACAAGCACTAATTCTTAATCAGATCAAATCTGCTCAGGCTCACTTTTACTAAAAGAAGTGCAAATTAAAACTCTACTGAGATACCAATTTTTTTAATCTGTCGCATCCTTGCTGGTGGTTATGTAAATTAATACCACTTCTAGGGAGGGCATTTTCACAATATCTATCAGGTTTCCAAATGACCATACCATTTGACCTAGCAATCCCATTTCCCGTAATTTGATAGATATTCTCCCACATGTGCCAACGATATGTATGTGTAAGAACATTCACTATGGTATTTTTTGTAGTACCAAAAGCCTGGAAATGACCTAAGTCTATTAAATACTAGTTAAATAAATAATAGTATTTCCATACAATAGACAATCTAGTCCAGAGGAAGAGGAACGAGGCAGATCTGTATGCACGGATGTGGGATGATTGCTAGAATATATTAAGTTAAAAAAACAAGATTCAAGATAGTGTATACAATATGCTGCCATGTATTATTACAAGATGAAAAGATAACATACTTGCATGTGTATACATAGCTATCTCTGAACAGATTTATAAAACCCTAGTGATATTAGCTGCCTCTGCAACTAGGCAGATAGGTAACAGGGAGCTATGGTTTTGGTCACTCACAAAACAAAAAGTCCTATTTGACCCACTTTTTAAACTATTTACCATTTTCCCATTGCTCTTAGGACGAAGTGCAAAATCCTTATGGTCTTGCAAGGTGCTTTGTGAGAGAACCCTTGCCTACCTCTCCTGCCTCATCTTCAGTCCCTCTCTCTTTTGCCTTAATCTTTTTTAGTTCCTCAAAGGCCATTCTTTTTCCCATCTCATGGCCTTTGCAGATGCTGTTCCTCTACCTGGAATGAGTGGTCCTTGAGACAGCAACTTTGAGGCCACTTCCTGAAAGTGACTTTTCCTAATTGCCCAGAGTAGGCTAGTTCCCTGATAGATGCTCCTAAGGTATCCCAAACTCCTTTTCCAGTAGCAAACACCACCGTTGCAGTCAATAAATTATTGGCTTGATGTCTGTTTCCCTAGCTAGGCTGCAAGCTGATATCTGTCTTGGTTGCCTGTGTGCCTGTACCTAGCGCAAAGCAGGCACTCAATAAACATTTGTGGGAGTGAGAGAGGAAGAGAAGAAAGGAACGGTGGAAAGAATGATGGTGGAAGGAAGGAAGTAGGGAAGGTATCTAGCTGGTAAGGGAGAAGGGAGGGAAGGAAATAACTACCAGGACCTTAGAGCCCATTGTACAGAGATAGCTCTGTGTGTGTTGTTCTTCATTAGTAATTAGTTTGTGGATTAGCGTTCTCAGATTTACTTGAAAATTACATTGTTGCCCAGGTGAGGTGGCTCATGCCTGTAATCTCAGCACTTTGGAAGGCAGAGGTGGGCAGATTGTTTAGAGTCCAGGAGCTTGAGACCAGCTTAGGCAACATGACAAAACTCCATCTCTACTAGTAATACAAAAATTAGCTGAGCATGGTGGGATGCATCTGCAGTCCCAACTACTTGGGAGGCTGAAGTGGGAGAATTGCTTGAACCCAGGAAGGTCAAGGCTGCAGTGAACTGTGATTGTGCCACTACACTCCAGTCTGGGTGACAGAATGAGACTCTGTCTCAAAAAAATACAATTACTTTGTTAAGTCTGTGACCTTAGAATTTATACTTTACAGAAACTGAGTATTTTGGGCTTGTTGTTTAGTGAAAAAATTCGTTAAGCCCAATGGATTTTTGTTTTATTTTAGTTGAGAAATCATGTTATTTTATTTTTTTAAGCCACTGAGAGACAGTAACTTTTCACAAAGAAAACAATGATATTTATTTCTTAGGAGTGGGAAGATATACATGTATGTACATGTTAGGACTTTGGGCTGTTTTTAATATTCTGCAATTTTTACATAAATGCTGCTATGTTTAAATATGAATCAGAAGGTCACAGGTTGTGTTTGATGTGAGATTCAAGCTTCTCGCCCAGTTCCAAGGCCCTGAGTGAGCTGGCTGCTGTCCCTCTCCACTCCAGCCATGTTGGCTTCTCCAGCCAGGGGCGACAGCTTCTTGTCCCTCCAGACTCTGTCCCTTGTTATCTCTTCCTGGAATGTTCTGTTCATTTGGGTCAGCAACTCAGGAAGGGCTTTCCAGATCCTTCCTTCTAAAGTAGCTCTACCCAGGGACCAGACAGGTTTTGTAGAAGCTGAAGCTTATATAAATTATGAATATAAAATTATGAATATATAATATGAATACAAATATAATTTGAATATACAATATGAATACAAAATTATGAATATAAAAATTTATACAAAAGTGAGCACTTATTTAAAATAATAAATCTCAACAAAGAACAAAATAAAAAAGCTGACAAATACCCCAAGTACCTGAAAGACTGTTAAAACAACATATATTTTTATTAATTAACTGCCTGACAGAATACTTTTTTACCTACAGTTTTGGCTTCATTCTCTTTGATTACCTCTTCATTTGAAAATGATTGTGTGATATTTTCTATACAGCAAGTAAAGAGATAATTCAGTCTTCAGCATATTATCATTGATTGGAAAGTGTTTGTTTTTGAGAGACAATTTCACTATGTCAACCAGGCTGGAGCACAGTGGCTATGCACAGGCACAGTCATAGCTCACTAAAGCCTTGAACTCCTGGGCTCAAGCAATCTTCCTGCCTTAGCCTCCCCAGTAGCTGGGACTACGGGCTGTGCTACTGTGTCTGGCTGAAGGGTGTGGTTTTTGTTTTTGTTTTGTTTTTTACATTTTATTTTACTTTATTTTTTAGTGATGGGGTCTCATAGTTGCCCAGTCTGGTCTTGAACTCCTGGCTTCAAGCAATCCTCCTGTCTTGGCCTCCCAAAGTGTTGGTATTACAGGTGTGAGACACTGCACCTGGACTAAAAAGTGTTTTTGTGAAAGATAGTTTAGAAAAGTTTCTTTGGTTTCATTACTCATTGTTGGTAATGTCATGTAAATTTTTAGGATTGTTGTAAAAATCTGAGAGATCTATTATGCTTTTTTCATATATGAGCTGTAAGACTTTAGAGTGTTTCAAGTGTGTTGGCTTTGGTTGTGTGGTGTGTGTGGTGTGTGTAAGTGTGTCTCTATGGTGAGTGTGTCTGTGTGGTGTGTGGCATATGTAGTGTGTGATTGGGTGTGTGTGTGTGTGCATGTGGTATGTGTGGAGGCATGTACACGTGTGCCTTCATCCTGGGGTGCAAATGTCCCTCCGGGGACTCAGAAGGGGCCTGTGCAGATGAAGAGCTCTGAAACTGCAACTTCATTAGCTTCACAGGAGATCCCACTCCGTCTGTACTCCACAATTACTTGTTAGCACTCTGCCTGGTTTTCATTTTCTTCCGCACTTAACATAATCTGACGTTGTTTTAGTGATGTGCTTGTCTGTTTACAGACTGCCTTCCCTGAACTGCTGGCAAGGAGCAAGGCCCTGGTCTCTGTGGTTCAGGCTGCATTCCTGGGGCCTCCCACTGTGCTCCGCTTAGGAGAGGGGCTCAAAAATTTGTTGAGTGAGTGAGTGAATGAATTTTAGAGGGATTTAATGTCAAACTCTAGAATTTGTTCTTGAAATTTATGAATGTTGATTTTTTGTAAGTGCCATTTTAATTAAACTTGATTGCATCTCAAGTGCTATGAGCATTAATTGGACTAATGGGATAATTTTCTGAAATGGTAGTTTTTACCTGATAACCACAGTGTGTTCATTTCTTTGACTAGAAGTCTTGAAATAGTAAAGCCACAGATTCTTTAAAGTTTGTATGAACCTCAGATCTTTGATAACAGCAACTTTTAAATGTTTTTGCTCCCTTTGTCCTCCACATAATTTTAAAACAAAAAAAAACTGAAACCCTAACATATTTTCAAGTTACTCATTTTTTTAAAGTCAATAAGTTTAAATATTTGCAAAGACAGAATTTATTTTATTTATTTATTTATTTATTTTTGAGATGGAGTCTCACTCTATCGCCAGGCTAGAGTGGAGTGGCGCGATCTCGGCTCACTGCAACCTTCGCCTCCAGGATTCAAGTGATTCTTCTGCCTCAGCCTCCCAAGTAGCTGGAACTACAGGCGTGTGCCACCATGCCCAGCTAATTTTTGTGTTTTTAGTAGAGATGGGGTTTCACCATGTTGGCCAGGATGGTCTCAAGCTCTTGACCTCATGATCTGCGTGCATCGGCCTCCCAAAGTGCTGGGATTGCAGGCGTGAGCCACCACACCCAACTGCAAAGACAGAATTTCTAACAGTATAAATCGATACCTAAAAAAATTGTATTAAATATCAAATCAATTTGATTTCTGCTTTCATTCCTTTAAAAAATATACTAATGAGCTTATCTTTAACAATGGAAAATATTATAGTGTCCATTTTTTCTGCCTTAATCACGTTTTGTGGTGTTGTTGTGTTTTGAGATGGGGCCTCACTGTGTAACCCAGGCTGTGTGAGTAACTGGGACTACAGGCACGAGTAACTGCTTCTGGCTAAACCTGTGTTTTCATTCCACTTCTCCTCCCTCTCCCAATGTCATATATTTTTATGTCCAAGTGTTTTCTATGGGTAGACCTATCAAACTTTTCTACAACTAAAATATGTGTATACATTTAAATTTAAATGTTTGAAGTTTTTGATGCTGGGTGTAGTGGCTCACACCGGTAATCCCAGCACTTTGGGAGACTGAGGCGGGAGGATCACTTGAGGTCAGGAGTTTGAGACCAGCTTGGCCAACATGGTGAAACCCCATCTCTACTAAAAATACAAAAATTAGCCAGAGTGATGTCAGGCACCTGTAGTCCCAGCTACTTGAGAGGCTGAGGCAAGAGAATCGTTTGAACCCAGCTGGCAGAGGTTGCAGTGAGCTGAGATCGTGCCACTGCACTCCAGCCTGGGCAACACAGCAAGATGCCATCTTAAATAAATAAATAAATGAAAATGTTTTGGTGATCGCAAGTCTCTAAGTGTTGAAAATTTCCTCTGGATTGAGTTATTATAATTATTAGTATATGGATGATCAAAAATACAAATACATGAAACATGTTTGTATGTAATTATAAAATGGACAGTAAAATTTTATTAGAAATACCTTTTTTTTTTTGAGAGAGAGTTTCACTCTTGTTGCCAGGCTGGAGTGCAATGGCATGATCTTGGCTCACTGTAACTTCCACCTCCCAGGTTCAAGTGATTCTGCTGCCCCAGCCTCTCGAGTAGCTGGGATTACAAGCATGCGCTACCACACCCTGCTAATTTTGTATTTTTAGTAGAGACCACACCCTGCTAATTTTGTATTTTTAGTAGAGATGGGATTTCTCCATGTTGGTCAGGGTGGTCTCGAACTCCCGACCTCAGGTAATTCGCCTGCCTCGGCCTCCCAAAGTGCTGGGCTTACAGGCATGAGCCACCATATCCGGTCAGAAATACATTTCTTAATTAGATGGGTGGAACTATTTTTTCAATTAACTTATGTATCCATGTTTGAATATTATTTGTTGTTAGAATGAAACAGTTTAGCATTGATTCCGTGCTTGCTTAGTATAGATGTAAGTTCTGAGAAACCTTGTTCACATAAATAAGCAGATGGGAAAAAAGAGTATTTTGTTATCATAACATCACTCAATTCTCTGAACTCATGCCAAAGTTTACATCAGAAATAATTCAATGATATATCACCAAGAATTATAACTAATGCTCCATCAGCTAACATGTTCTGCTTCAATTATATTGAGAGCAAATAATTGGGAAAAACCTGACTTGCAAAAAAATTATTTAACGAGCCTGGGCATCCTAGTGAGATCCTGTCTCTACAAAGAAAATTTAAAAATTAGTGTGGCATGGTTATGCATACCTGTAGTCCTAGCAGCTGGGGAGGCTGGGTGAGAGGATCGCTTGAGCCCTGGAGTTTGAGGTTATAGTGAGCTATGATTGTGCCACTGCAACAGAACGAGACCATATCTAAAAAAAAAAAAAGGTTTCATCAATCCTTAAAGTCATTCACTTTCTCAGTATCAGTATTTAGGATTCTGTCCGTGTGTGTTACCTCAGGGTTTTTACCTCTCAAGGCAACCCCAGCTTTTACATTGAGGTGCCATAGAAAGATCTGGGGTGAGTGGAAGGTGTGTTATTTGTGTGTGTGTGTGTGTTTTAAGTGGTGGGCAGTGGTTCTCAAAGAAAAGGTGGGCAGGAGAACCCACACAACACCTGGACCGTAAGTGTGTTTTCAGGCAGATTAATTGTAGGAAACAGTCCTTCCAAATGGAAATAGATTCCCTTTCAGTAACCTCTGTCTGTGTACCCCAGAGGAGAGTCTTAGAATCACACAGGCAGCTGGAAGACTGTTCATTCTGAACCTATTTCAGAATCAGGTGCAGACGGGCACACACCACTAGCCCATCACAGACCTGGAAAGGGACGTAAGCGTCCCTAGGCCACAAACCTTTCCTAGCCCTTCACTCTGATAGAAATTAGTGTTTTTCTTTAAAATATATAAATAAATGAAATGCTTAATTTCAATCAGCTTGTATAGCTCCAGTAACTTCAGCCAAACTAAAATATGAATAGTCTGTGAGGGAGAGGAGTGCTAAGCTCTGGAATCATACTACACACACTTCTAAATTCTGCAACTTACTCTTTAGAACTATTTAATCAGGAACTTCAGGCCTGGCTTCTGTAGCAAGACTTTTACATGTGACCAACACAATATTTGCAAGCAGTTGGCAAGATTATAATTATTTACAATCACATCCACCAGAGTAAGTAGGTAACACATGGTTTTACACAAGCCAAAATTAAAATACAAATTTGGTGACTCAGTTTCCATTCATTTAGCAAATATTTATTGAATCTGCTATGTGCTGAGAATATATTGGCTCCTAGAGATTTGGAAATAAATTCTACACTAATTAGCTTCCTGCAGGAAGGTGTGCATGTGGTGCTTAAGAGCAGCAGATCAGGTGCGGTGGCTCATGCCTGTAATCCCAGCACTTTAGGAGGCCAAGGCGGGCAGATCACTTGAAATCAGGAGTTTGTGACCAACCTGGCCAACACGATGAAACCCTGTCTCTACTAAAAATACAAAAATTAGCCAGGTGTGGTGGCGGGTGCCTGTAATCCCAGCAACTTGGGAGGCCGAGGCAGGATAATTGCTTGAACCTAGGAGGTGGAGATTGCAGTGAGCCGGGACCTCACCATTGCACTCCAGCCTGGGTGACAAGAGTGAAACTCCATCTCAAAAAAACAAAAAGGAACAGCAGATGCTAGGCCCACCTCTGGCTTCACTTTTGCTCCATCCTTCTGGTTTAGGTGGGTTCAGGCAGGTCTCAGTTTCCTCTTCTGGAAAATGTAAATAATAATATGTAGCTCTTTCTCTTGTTGTGAGGTTTGAGGAGATAGTCATGTAATAAGCATTCAGGAAATGGTAGTTATTATTACCATTATTTTTATTCCTTCTTCCACCCCAGCGCCTGGCATAGTGTCTGCACATTGGAGTAGACATTCAATTAATGCTACTGAGTCAACGAATGGACAAATGACAACAACAACAAATATTTGAATGTGCCACTCCATTTGTAGACAAATTGTGTTGATAAATTGGGCACCATGACACATGCCTGTGATCTCAGTTACTTGGAAGGGCTGAGACAGGAGGATTGTTTGAACTTGGGAGTTTGAGACCAATCTGGGCAACATCTCAGCAATATCCTTTCTCAAAAAAAAAAAAAAAAAAGAAATTACATTTTTGCCAAAACAAGTTATTCTCAAAAGTACGGTTTTATTTACAACATTTAGGGCACTCTAATGCTAAATATCTTTAAAAATATTTCTTCCTTCCTTTTACTATTCAATGGAGTCATAGTTCTTACTTCCAGAAAGCTTTCTGTGTATTCAAACATTTTCCCATCTCTTTCATTAGTAGAATCTGTCATGTAAAATTTATTGTAGTTTTAAAAAAAATTATACAAAATAGTTCCAGGAAATCCAAAAGTTTCCTAGAAACATAATGATCTAGCAAGAAAAATATTTTAATATGTACTTTACATTGACTTGGATTCTATTTTTTGCTCTTAATCATTAAGTAGGGTACTCGGTTATTAAAATTTGGAAACATAAATAAAGCCAAGGAGCTGGAGAGCAGGCTTGTTAATCACTGTACCCGGTTTTATGAATCCAGTCCTGAGTGTGCTTAAGGAAACAGTTTAAATTTATTTGAGCTTCGCTCAAAATAAATGTCATTAGGGCTGGGCACGGTGGCTCACGCCTGTAATCCCAACACTTTGGGAGGTCAAGGCAGGTGGATCACTTGAGGTAAGGAGTTCGAGACCAGCCTGACCAACATGGTGAAACCCCATCTCTACTAAAAATACAAAAATTAACTGGGTGTGGTGGCGCATGTCTGTAATCCCCAGCTACTTGGGAGGCTGAGGCAGGAGAATTGCATGAACTCAAGGGGCGAAGTTTGCAGTGAGCCGAGATCGTGCTACTGGCCTCCCACCTGGGCGACAGAGCAAAACTCTGTGTCTCGGGAAAAAAAAAAAAAAGTCATTATTCCTGATTATACTTCCTTTCACATGCAAAAATATTTAAGCCATTCTTTAGGTTATGTTAGTACTTTAGGTGATGTTGTTACTTTCCATCTCTTATCCTGTTTGGAAACTTAAGCCCAGCTACTGAATTGCACAAGCGGTTGAAGAAAAGAATTAGGAATTTGTTGTGTTCTCTTACCTAGTTCTGTTTTTCATTCTTTGCACGCCTACTCCTGCCCACAAATCCAAGGCTACAGCCTTTCTCTCTAAGACATATTTCTGCCTACAGTTTACCCACTGGTTAATTTACACAGCTCTGATTCATCTTGACAGTCATATGTTTTCGACAGGTGACTACCTCTGGGCAGTCACCTGGAGACACTTTTCTGTAATCATACATGTTTCATGTTGTGCTGTGTACCACCCTTATTTTGCAGGCATAGATGTGACAGAATTCCCAATTCTTGTCCTATACCCTTAAGATATTTGTGCTTTTTTCCCGTTTCTTATGTGTGCCTTGGCAATCATTTTTAGTTTTTCCAACCTTTGCAATGTTCTTCCAGATAGTTTATTGACCCTGTGTTGTTTTTTCTTTTAGCTTGTAATACAGTCATATGTTGCTCTAGTAATATGTTAGTCAAAGGTGATTTCTGTGGGGCCATATAAAGTATATAATAAATGGAGAAACCTGCAGATAAAAATGTGGAAGTTACAGGAGGAAATCTGTTAACCAAGAAGGAATAAGCTTGAGCTGGCTAAATTTAGATAAGTGAAGAGTATCTTTCAGCTTCCCTTTCTTTGTCTTGCTTCTTTATTCCTTTCTACCTGCAGCAATACTTAGCTTATCAGAAGCTCACCATTCCCAATTTGTCCCAATTTCCGATCAGGAAGAAAAGAAACTCCTGGAGAACCACCTGTAAGGTGGCTGCCATACTCACCATCTCTCTGCCTGTCTTGTAAGCCTGACTCCCTCCTTCATGGGGTGGCTACCTGGTAGCCATTTTGACACTAGATAACCCAGCCCTGGCCATGGTGGATTGTACTAGGAGTGAACATCTGACCCAAAGTGATTCTCAGATTCTTTCTCCACAAATCCTGATTCCATTTTAAACTTCAAGTTCATGTTTGATTCAAAGTTCTCCCCTTTCCCTCAGTACATACCAGGCTTGTAGCCTCGGTGACTGTGTGTGATTTTGTGTGTGTGTGTGAGTGAGAGAGGGGTAGGGTGTGTGCTGTTATTTCACAAGAGCCCACCCTTTTCCATCAGGTACACTTCTAGCATGGGGAGAGGGAGGAGGGAAAAGGAAAAGATACCTCCTGAGATGAAGTTGCAGTCAGCATTGCTGTGGGGCTCATTGTCTCTGAGAGACAAGGATGGAAGCCCTAAAGGGAATGAAGCCCAAAGAGTACCGGAGGTAGACCTTTGAGAGACTACCTTTAGGGCTTCCACCTGGTGGAACCACCTTCTTCTAAGGCCAGAGCCTCTTTGCCTCATGCTGTGATGGCTTTGACAAGGCCATGGCCTCCAATCTCACATACTTTCCAGGACTCCAACAATGGGGCTTCCAGGGAGGAAGCAGCCTCATGTTCTCTACTTTCAAGAAACTGGGAATTTGAGGGGATGTTATCTGGCCTCTCTTTTTCTGATCATACCAGTCCACTTTTGGCCTCAATGTTCCTTCTCCTGCTGGTAGCTCGAGGTAGATCTGCAAGAACAGTGTTCACAGGTCGTGCAAGCAGGGACCAGGGGAAAGGCTTCCCTCTTCCCTGAAACCTGTAACCTTGGATTGGTTCCGTCGAGTTCCTCTCCCTTAGTTTTGAAGAGGAGGCCAATCCAGGGACTGGGGTCTCTTATCAAACCTTATCTTTGCCCCCAAAGGGGAAAGTTCTCCTTTTAGACATTTTCATAATGTTACCTGGCAAACCAGTCTAGTCTCTCCTGGAAGTACAGGAGTCTCTAGTTAGCGACTGGGCCCTCTTTATTTTAGCTCTGAGAATTTCATAATTTTTTCTCAATGCAAAACTAACTGCACTATTCTGGTAACAATAGGGTAGGACTAGCTCTCAATCAGGAGCTAGATGTCAATGTGTCCCAAAGGAATGATCTTGAATTGGTGGTATTCTTCAAATGCCACTATGTTAGCACCTTATGTAAGACTCATTCTCATGAGAAAGCTAATGGTTTGGTGATTTTCCTCCATCAGAATTCAGCAGCTTCCTTATAGGAATGGAGAAAGTATGCAGCAGGATTGCTCCAAGGCTGAGGGGCTTTTGGGAAGTATGTGGTAGAGAAGAAAAGAATGAGGAAGTGAAGGTGCATTGGAAATTGGTTAAAGTGATGAACCATGGAATCCAGGTTGCAGGGCACTGAGTGGTTCTCCACCGTGGCTGCATGTTGGAATCAACTGGGGGGAGCCTTAAAAGCCCTGCTGATTGAGCCCTTCCCCCAGAGTGTCTGATGTAATTGATTAAGCCGGCTTAGTCATCCTGAGTCATGAAAGCTCCCCAGGTGATTCTAATATTTAGCTAAGGTTGCAAACCAACGCGGTACATCAGGAAAAGAAGAGAAGTTAGATTGGGGTTAATAGATTGAAAAAAGAATGAAAGGTCAGGTGATTGGGGTCCCAGATGTAGTAGGACTCATTGAGGCCCGGATTCAGGAGGGAGGCTGCCTCTGAGAGTGGGATGTCAGGGTGGAAAGTCATTATGAATTTCAGGTGTGGCTTAGCAGGGAGTGGGGGCAGTTGAGGTGAGCTGGGAGGGAGACAAAGTGGCTGCTAAGATAGCTTCAGGCTGGGTCACCTTCATGGGTGTTTGGAGTTCTCTGGGATGATGGCTGGGGCTGATGGAGTTCGTAAGGAGGTGTTCAAGCTCTTGCTGACTGTGGTGGAGAGACATGGAGGCAGAAGATTGAAAGAAAAAGGATGGGAAGAAGGTGGGCTATTGGAAGAGATGATCCTCAGAGGAGAAGAGGCTTTTGATGGGGTGGTGCAGGGGGTGGAAGAGGAATGGTTGGAAGTTGCAGTGGGAGCATGGAGGAGTTGCAACCAACTCCTTTGCCTGTGGGGAATTTTGCAGAAGGTAAGAAAATGAGCAGTTTGCCATAAAACAGAACCATAACAGAAGTGAGGTTCTGGAGATTAGAGATACTCTTTACTATTATTATTATTTGCTTTTATTGTTATTATTATATTTTGAGACAAGGTCTTGCTCAGTCACCCAGGCTGGAGTGCAGTGGCGCAATCTTGGCTCACTGTGACTTCTGCCTCCCAGGCTTAAGCAGTCCTCCCACCTCAGCCTCCTGAGTAGCTGGGACTACAGGCACATACCACCACACCCAGCTAATTTCAAATTTTTAATTTTTTTTTTTTTTGGTAAAGACTGTGTTTCACCATGTTTCCCAGGCTGGTCTTGAACTGCTGAACTCAAGTGATCCACCCATCTTGGCCTCCCAGAATGCTGGGATTACAGGCATGAGCTACTGCGCCTGGCTATTATTTTAAATTGAGTCATAATTGTACATATTTATGGGGTACAGTGTGATATTTTGATACATATATGCAATGCATAAAGATCAAATCAGATGATTAATATACCCATCACCTCAAACATTTATTATTTCTTTGCGCTGGGAACATTCAAAATCTGCCCTTTTAGCTATGTGAAAATATGTAATAAATTGTTTCTTCAATATTACTGAGGTTTGGTCTCCAGACGGTTGAGGATTTCTGTGTAAACATTTTTCAGAATAGAGTGAATAGATTATTTGGGATCCATGTCTTAGCCTATGGGGTTCAGGGGTCACAAACTGGCTGAATTCAGGCTCTGGTGTGTTTAGCTCACACCAGAGTTTGGGGAAAAAATAAAGTTAAGTATTTTTTATGCAGAGCCTGCAGTTTCTGGTTTGTGCGGCTCCACCTTTGGGCTGAAAACTGAGCTATTTCATACATTGTTACTTACCCCCAAGACTTTTGTTTCCTTAATTTTTTATTATGAAAAATTTCAAGATACAAAAGTTGAGAGAATGGTATAATGAATCCCTGTATCCCATTACCCAGACCTGAAGACGTCTGATGTTGGGACTCCTGGGGAGATAAAAAACAGTAGTGCATTCTGGAATCTTCACAGAAAGGGCAAGGTATTTTAAAAAAGAAAGAAAGAAAAAAGAGCAGTGCAGGCCGGGCATGATGGTTCACACCTGTAATCCCAGCACTTTGGGAGGCTGAGGTGGGTGGATCATCTGAGGTCAGGAGTTCGAGACCAGCCTGGTCAACATAGTGAAACCCTGTCTCTACTAAAAATACAAAAAAATTAGCTGGGCGTGGTGGTAGGTGTCTGTAACCCCAACTACGCGGGAGGCTGAGGCAGGAGAATCACTTGAACCCAGGAGGCAGAGATTGCAGTGAGCCGAGATCACGCCACTGCACTCTATCCTGGGCAAAAAGAGCGAAACTCTGTCCAAAAAAAAAAAAGGCAGTGCAAACCATTTCTTTGCAGAAGCTTTTCCCCTAATGTGGAATGTGGAATGCTTTGCTCTCACACCCACCCTGACTTCCTAGTCACTTTTTTTTTCCTTTTTTTGAGACGGAGTTTTGCTCTTGTTGCCTAGGCTGGAGTGCAATGGCATGATTTCGGCTCACTGCATCCTCTGCCTCCCAGGTTCAAGCGATTCTCTTGTCTCAGCCTCCCAAGCAGCTGGGATTACAGGCGCCCACCACCACACCCAACTAATTTTTGTATTTTTAGTAGACATGGGATTTCACCATGTTTGCCAGGCTGGTCTCGAACTCCTGACCTCCAGTGATCCACCTGCCTCAGCCTCCCAAAGTTCTGGGATTACAGGCATGAGTCACCAAGCCTGGCTGCTAATCTTTCTCTATGTCTCTATAGGAGCATTATCTTTTTATTCATTTTTCCACATAATCATTCAATAAATATTGTTAAGTCCCTTGTGTGTGTCAAGCCCTCTCTTGTAGGCATCGGAGTTGGGACAATAAGTAAGAAAAACAAGGTCCCTGTCCTCTTAGGACTTATAGCACAGGGAGGAAGAGACAGACAGTATACAATAATTAAATAACCAAATAGATGTTGTGAAGTGCTATGAAGAACAAAGGTACCTGGGTACAGTGGCTCATGCCTGTAATCCAGGCACTTTGGGAGGCCAGGTTGGGCAGATCACATAAGGCCAGTAGTTTGAGCCAGCCTGGCTAACATGGCAAAACCCTGTCTCTACTAAAAATACAAAAAATATTTTAGCTGAGCATGGTGGTGCATGCCTGTATTCCCACCTACTTGGGTGACTAAGGCACGATAATCATTTGAACCCAGGAGCCAGAGGTTGCAGTGAGCCAAGATTGTGCCACTGCACTCCAGCCTGAGTGACAGAGTGAGACCCTGTCTCAAAAATGGAACAACAACAACAACACTAAAGCAAGGCTACTTGACAGTAACCAATCAAGGTTTAGGGGTTGAGGGGACTGGGGTGGATGGAGCACTTTAGGTATTCAAGAGGGGCTCCCTGAAAGGGTGACACTTGATCTGAGACATGAATAACAGGAAGGTACCACCACATGAAGATCAGGAGGCAGAGGGAACAACCAGTGCCAAGGCTTTGAGGTAGGAATGAGCTTAGGGGGTTTGAAGAACAGAAAGAGGTGAGCAGAATGGAGGTGTTCCTCTGGGCTTCCTCAGGCACCCCAGCCCTCCCTATACTGATGTAAGCTTTTCTTATACTTTTCCTATACTTTTCTCTGTGCCTTCACAGCATCATTTGTGGCATTTATGGTCTTAGTCTGTTTAGGTTGCTATAATGGAATACCTGAGACTAGGTAATTTATAAATAAAAGAGGTTTATTTGGCTTATGATTCTGGTGGCTGGAAGTCCAAGATCAGGTAGCTCATCAGGTGAGAGTCTCCTGCTGCTTCAACTACTGGCAGAAAGCAGAAGAAGGAAGTGCAGAAGAAGCAAAGAGACACATAGGAGAAGTTAGGCTCACTTATAACAGCTTGCTTTCTTGAGAACTAATCCATTCCCATGAAACCAAGAACTCACTCACTCCCACCAGAAGGCGTTAATCTATTTATGACAGATCTGCCTCCATGACCAAATACCATCACCAGACCCTACCTCTCACGACTGCAGCACTGGCAATTAAACTTCAGCATGGGTTTTGGTGGGAGCAAACCACATCTAAATCATAGTGTCTATTAGAGCACTTAACTCCTTTAGTGAGGGCTTGTCTTCCTCACTGATCCAGGGACTGACAGAAGGCATCTTTGTACCTCTCAGCCCTTAAGTCCAGTGTCAGGCTTCATCGAAGGTGCTCAGATATATGGAGCATAAATATGTGCATGTAGGAATGAAGAGGATGGGAGTCTGGGTTCAAATTTGGAAGTAAGTCGATCACAAAGATTTTCAGCCACTAATACTCTGATGTCTGAGAAAAGGTAATGAAATGTTTCTGTAACTTTCAAGTTTTCTTCTTTCTAGCAAGGGTCTCCCAAGTATGCATTCATGTTTTTTCATTCATTAAATATTTATTGAGCTCTTACTATACCCAAGGCATTATTCTAGGCACTCGTGTATGGAAGTGAGCAAAGTCAAGTTCCTGCCTTTGAGGAGCTTATATTCTAATGTTTGGGGAAACAATGAATGAATGAGTGAATGAATAAAATATGACCAAAAATGCACAGCAGGTGGTAACAATCACTATGGAGAAGAATAAGCACACCAATGAAGATAGAGAATATAGAAGAGGGGTGTGTTGATAATTCACTAGGGCAGTCAGGAAAAATGAGCCATTTTTGGTCCTCTGGGAATCACATGCTGAGAAGGACATAGAAATGCAAGATTTTGCTGGAGGGGCAGTGGAAATACTAGTGAAAATTAAAGGGAGAAGGCACAGGAGTAGGCAGAGACACCCTTCAGACTGCAGTGCAGTCTGACACCTGTGAAAAGAGAGGAAGAGGAGATAGGACTGCACAGAAGTAGAAGCTGAACTGCAATGCAGGTCAAAAAATGCCTTGGCCAACCTGGTGGTGAGTTCTGGAGAGAATATCTCCTGTCACAGTTGCCACTAGTCAGGCCAGAATGCCAGGGTTTTATGCCCTTGCTTTACTCAGGCATCAGATGCAGGCTGGCCTGGGAAGGACGTGACTTTGAACAAAGAATCTGCAGCTTTGACCTTGAAGGGGCTGGCAGCTGGGGGCTGGAGTCACATAATCCACAGATGGGCAGCCTGTCCTTCCTTGAAGGGACATCTGAGTGCATGAGCCAGGACCTGTGACACAAGCAACTGGAGAGTTGGGAACTGATGAGTGACATGACATGACTTAATTCTTCAAAGAATCATTCAGGACACTCTATGGAGAGTAGATCTGAGGGAGACTAGGGAGGAATTAAGGGGACTTGTAGAGACATTTATTGTGCAATATTCTAGGTGAGAGATGATGGCAGCTTAGCCATTACTCACTACGTAATAAGGAGGAGGAAGTGGAACGTGGTCAAATTTGGATATATTTTGTAGGTCAATCTGACAGGCTTTGTTGATGTATTGAATGTGAGTATAAGAGGAAGAGAAGAGTCAAGGATGACTTCAAGATTTTGGCTTGAGCAACTAGAAGAGTGGAACTTCCATTTTTCAAATATGAAAGATCCTGTGGGAGGGGCAAGTTTAAGTGGTCAAGGGAAGATCAGGACCTTGTTTTCAGAGTCCAGCTGGGCTGCTCCTTGGGTGTGGAGAGCTCTGGGAAAATATTTTTATGGGGCACCTATCTATCTATAATTAGATTTTATAATGTATTTTTAAATGTATTTGATTTAAAAACATATCTAAACATTCATGGGCCTATGTGAGGTATAGTGAGTGACATGTTCATGAGGATTTAGAATAATGGGTTGAGAAGAGGTAACTGTTTGTTGTCCAATTAGTTCACATAGAGATTCTTCATAGTATCCAGACACCATCTGTCCCTGTTGAGGAACAGGGACAATCTCTTGTTCTTTATTGTCATGTGTGGTACTTTCATATCTCCCATTGTGAGAAAAACATAGCAATGCCATTATTACTCACAATGCCATGCTTCTTTGGAAACTGTATTGAGACAATATGGATCTTGTTTCTGCAGCTCCCCAACACCATTTGTTTAATGCTGGTTACATCATTACTCCTGATGCTACATTAGGCATCACTGGATGCTTCTGAATACTGGCATCCATTAAATGACTCTCTGTGAGGTGGTTACTGTGCTTTGTTGATGATGACCACAAGTACAAGTCTTACCAAGAATACATGGGAACAGGCCAGGCACAGTGGCTCATGCCTGTAATCCCAGCACTTTGGGAGATAGAGGTGGGCTGATCACCTGAGCCCAGAGTCTGAGACCAGTTTGGGCAACATGGTGAATCCCCATCACTACAAAAATACAAAAATCAGCCCGGCTTGGTTGTGTGCACTTGTAGTCCCAGCTCCTTAGGAAGCTGAGGTGGGAGGATCTCTTGAACTCATACTACTGCACTCCAGCCTGGGTGACAGAATGACTCTGTCTCAAACAAATACACACACAGACACAGACACACGCATATATATGTATATATACGCACATATACATATATACACATATATATGTATATACATACATTATATATTTATGAAGTATCAATTCGTTTTATGTTAGATTCCTGATTTCCCTTGAGTGCTGCAGACCGTAGGTATTGCTGCAGTCAGAACCCCCACAGGTGAGAGCCAATGAAGGCCTACGTTCACTGCTCAAGGCAAGGGCCAAGGGTCCTGAACTTGTCTGTGACTGATGTGAGTCATCCAAAATCAGAGTGTCAGCACCATACTGGGTAGCCCAATCTCACCAGATCTTGGGATAAAATACAGTTCCTGCCAGCAGGAGCCATCCTGTCACCAGGGCCCCCTCCTGGAACCAGGGCCAACATAAAGCCTTAGGCTTCTTAGGGCACTTGGTCACTCCAGTAGTGGGGTGGGTGTGAGGGACATGGTAAGGGGATGTAGAGGGTCACTGAACACCCAGAAGGAGACTAATGAGGACTGGGTCCCATGCTGACTGGTCCAGGCCTGGGGTTCCCTTTCCAGATAGCACAGCTGGCCCTAGCTGATCTCAGCCACTGGAGGAGGATGTAAACAATTTTGAGGAAGGTGCCTCTGACAACCAGGACCCATGTGGGACTGGCTGCAGACCTGGGGCACCTGCCTGAATGGTCATGGGAAGGAGCTCAGGGCCTGAGGTACAGGGTCCGGGCCAGGGACCGCTGGCTTGGGTCTATAGGCCAGGCTGATATCACGTGCCTGAATGCTAGGGAGTAGTCCAGGCTGGAGAGAGAAATCTGGGAGTCATCAAGCTGCTGAGAATGGCTTGATGGAAGGAAAAAAAATCCTGAGGTGTCTAGCTCCCAAATTCCACTCTCTTATTCTCAAAATGTGAGAAGCCAGCTCTCTGCCTTCCTAGGTAGATGAAGGACTCTAAACCAAAAATTACTCACTTGATGGTTTTTAGAATATTTAGCTTATGCAAATCTACAAAGAATTCTGAACCCTGAAAATAGAAACAGTTC
This sequence comes from Chlorocebus sabaeus, assembly GCF_047675955.1. Lineage (NCBI taxonomy): Eukaryota > Metazoa > Chordata > Mammalia > Primates > Cercopithecidae > Chlorocebus > Chlorocebus sabaeus. The sequence goes on from NC_132907.1 coordinate 17,831,587, forward strand.
ATAATATGAAAAACCACAGACCCAAATCTCCTTAGAAAACAGTACCTGTGGGGATGAATGACATTTTCATTTTTCAGCACCAGGCTGTGTCTAGGGTAATAACATTTTCCCTGCCCTCTGAACAGTGTTACTTGTTTTAGTCAGCTATCTATTTAGCCAGGGGAATAATTAATTAACAGTTAAGTCCACTGGAAACATACCACCAAGTGGTACTCAGTAAATATTTATTGACAATGATGAGGCTATTATTTATTTATATCACCAAATCAGAAACAATTGTGGAGTTTTCCAGCAAGGCATTAGAAACTTGTCATGCTACAGTTGAGAAAATTGAAGGCCAGAGAAGTGGAGTGATTTACCGAATGTTTTACAGGGAGATGGGGGCAAAGCTAGGACTTGCACCCCAAAGTCTTGATTCTAAATGTCTTCCTTGATTTTTCTGCTATGTGGCACTAGTGTTTTTGAGCCATAGGTGAATTCCGCTAAGTTACCTCAGGTGCTTAGTACGTTAACCTTTGCAAAGAACAGTAAAATCTCATTAAGTCAGAATAATTGGAAGAATGACCAGGCTGACTTGAGAAAAAGTCTGAACTATTTAAAAAGATATTCAGCTTTTTCCGTTCAAGGCCATGTAGTAAATTGGAACAAATAACCACAGAATGGGGCCAAGCAGAGGTCTTACTGAACCTACCCAAAGGAACAAACTGGAATAATTTCTGAATGGTACATTAACAGTTTGCATGCAAGTAATGACTGCTAAAGATAGTTCAGCCATTTAGAGAAATACCTTTTTATTAAAAATAAGGAAATGTTTCCCTTAATACATTTCACGTAAGTATTTACATAGGAAACTTTCATAAATTTATTTATTTTTATTTTTATTTATTTTTTTGAGATGGAGTTTCACTCTTGTTGCCCAAGCTGGAGTACAATGGTGCAATCTCGGCTCACTGCAACCTCCACCTCCCAAATTCAAGTGATTCTCCTGCCTCAGCCTCCCGAGTAGCTGGGATTACAGGCGCCTGCCACTACGCCCAGCTAATTTTTGTATTTTTAGTAGAGACGGGGTTTCACCATGTTGGCCAGGCTAGTCTTGAACTCCTGACCTCAAGTGATCTGCCCGCCTCGGCCTCCCAAAGTGCTGGGATTATAGGCATGAGTCACCGTGCCCAGACTGGAAACTTTAATAAATTTAAATGTAAACATCTAACCATCTAACCACAAGTTAAAATGATCATGCGTTTGATTTCATGACATAAAAATTAACCTGTTTTTACTGTTTTGCTGTATATGACTTGTTTGGTATTCCTGTAACTCACAGCAGCATAAATAATGACATCTGTCTCTCTTACTTTCCATGATCTTAATTTTTCATCTCTCCAATCCAATGGCAGCAGAATGTCTCCAGCTACTTGAAAACTGCAAGCATTTTCTGGCCATTCGTTTCTCTCATCATACTCCCACCAATTTACCAAAGGATCCTACCCTTCCTGTTACCATTTTTGAGAATTATTTGCATTTGCCCACCTTTTGTCATTTTCTGTTCAAACACTAAATATTCCTTCCTGAAGATGTTCAGAAATGCTATACCTTGTTATCTCTAATTCTGTCTTAATATCCCACAGGCATACTATTTCTGAAGTCGTTCCTAAGGCCTATTTTTCTCTTTTGAAATTGACTTCTTCCTTCTTTGTTATCTAAGAGCCAGGGTCCTTGACCTGGCAGGTAACACGTGGGAGGTTCCAGACTGACTGAGTGGATGTTATTGACTAACAGGGAGGCTATTTGGGAGAACACTCTGTAATGCCCTCAAGCCCTGAAGGCATTCAAGACTGGAAAAAAAAGGTTTCTGGGGAAAATGGGGATCTAGTTGGAGATGCATAAAGCCTGCCTGCCTGCCTGCTTTCCCGCAGTCCCTCCCTGCCCTCCTTCCTCCCTCCCTCCCTCCTTTCTTTCCTTCCCTCCCTCCCTTTTTCCTTCCCTTTCTCCCTCCCTTCCTCCCTTCCTTCCTCTTTTTTTTTTTTTTTTTTTTTTTAATTCCTGACTCAAACTTGTTAAAGGCTTTTCTTAATGGGTGCTTTGTCCTGGATGTGATTCAAAGATCCACATGTCTTAAGAAAAAACTGACCAAAAACAAAAAGAGGGCTTCAGACATTTCTGTCGTTTACTGTTACAGCTTAGCCTGATGAAATAACTTAAGTTCAGACAAAATAAGGCTACTCATGTATTTCCTGCTGACAACCTGCTGCCCCCATCTGGAGAAGTTGGGAACAGATGTTTTTGATCCATTCCTGCGCAGTTCTTGTTTCCGTTAGGGGTCTGCATTGGCTTGGCTATCTTATCAAAGGTGCTTTGCTACAGTGTGTAGAAGTGTCAGGGTATAAACTGCAAACAGTTTATTTAGTGAGTTTATGTTTACTCTGAGTAATGCCAGAGAACTTTATTTTATTCCTGGCTGGAGGATGACTCCTTAGTTTTGTGGACCGTCTGTTCTGGTACTGCCCCCCAGCTCCCCCAACCCTTCCTACAAGAGGCTAAGATAAAGCCGTCTTTCTTGACGGCCTTGGACTAGCAAGAAGTGCTTCCTGACTTTGCATCCTGCCTTGGTAATCTTATCCTTGAAAGGATAGTTTGGACTTTTGATCTCTAAGGTCCCTCTGGCTCGGAGTCCATAAAAAATATTTACCAGTGAGAAATGTCTCTATTTAACATCAATCAACTCTTAGGTATTAAATGAATGTTCTCTCTTAATGAACAAGATTTCTGGAAATAAAATGCACGTGCTTGGAGGAGGGACTGAAATTTTAAAAACCATTTCAAAATATGTACTATACCACTAGGAGGCAGTGTTGACATATAATTTAATTCAAGAATATCTTCACCATAGCTCCTTTTCAGGGAAATATTTTAAAAAATCAATGGATATAAAAATGATTAAAGGTTATAATATTTTGGTGGCAATAAAATTCTGAAAAGAATATTAAAGGGACATGCATTTTACAGAGTAATAGAACAGCAAGTCCAATAACATATCATCTGTGAGTGAAAGCTTTAAATACTGAGCTTGGTTTGAGAATATAAGAGAAATGATAGATAACAACTTTGCCAAAAGAAAAAAAAAACAAAAATAAAAAGGGGAGTTCACTCTTGTTTCATCTCGGTCATATGCAGCCTCTGAAAGTTGTGCTGCTTTGGCTCTGTTTCTATGCATTGGGGGATTGGGGTGGATTATTAACTCTTAGTAAGAAAATTCTGGCAATTTCTTTGCCTTTCCATTTATTTATTTATTTGACAGAGTCTCACTCTGTCTCCCAGGCTGGAGTGCAGTGGTGTAGTCTCGGCTCACTGCAGCCTCCACCTCCCAGGTTCAAGTGATTCTCATGCCTCAGCCTCCCAAGTAGCTGGGATGACAGGTGCATGCCACCACACCTGGCTAATTTTTGTATTTTTAGTAGACACGGGGTTTCACCATGTTGGCCAAGCTGGTCTTGAACTCCTAACCTCAAGTAATCTGCCCACCTCCCAAAGTGCTGGGATTACAGGCGTGAGCCACCACACCTGGCCTATTTTTGTTTTCTAGAATTCCCTGTCTGGCTCTCCAGAAAGAGCCAGTAGGGCCTCTTTTCCTTTAAAATACTGCCACCTGCTCCTTTAAAATTCCAGCATACTTGTGAAGTAGGTTTTTCTTTTAAATAGGTGAAGAAATTGAGGTATAGAGGTTTTGCGTAAGACTTAGCAAATTGTAGAACCAGGATAAGAATAAAATACAAGCAATATAGTCTCATTGCTCTTCTTTTTAATAGCTGAAAAGAATTACAATTTCAAAACAGTTCAAACAATTCAAGAATGTTTAGAAAGCAGCATGACCTCTTTTCTAATACACTGAGGGTAGCCATGTTTCTTCTAATAGTCTTGTATCTTCAGGCTTGAGCTCTTGTAGCAGAGTAGATATTAATTATCAGAGAAAAATATCGTAGTTCTCAATCTAGGAAACCAGGCTAGAGTTTAGAGAATCTCTACTTTTTTCTTATTATATTTTTTAAAAGCTACCAACTAACACAAGCTCACTCTGCTTAGCCTTATGGCCCAGAGGCATCCAGTGTTGACCAGGTTGGAGAGGGCTGAAATATCCATCTCTCCTCCCTCCTCCCCATTGGTCTATGTCTTTTACTGGTAGAAAAGTGGGTCAGGAAACAGAAGAACTCGGGAACTCTGAGAGCAGGACTCTGGGTATTGGATATTTATTGATCAAGTCTCATATGACCGACCTGCTTATAAGAATAAACTTAAACAGGATGGTCTCCTTATCTGAAGTGTCCTACAGCAATGTTTTTCAAACTGTGAATCCAAACCCAGTAGTGGGTCATAAAAATCCATTTGAAAGGTCTCAACTAGTGTGTTTTGTAAATGAAATAGAATGAAAAGGAATGGAACAGAAAATGCTAGAATGGATCACACATTTAATTTTGACAGTAAGATGTGATGTGTTTTGTGGGTCATTATATAAATTGTGTTTCTTACTAAGGGTCATGTTCAAAAGAGTTTAGAAGCCCCTTTCCATAGCACTTTCTGTCCCTGGCTGGTTGCTGAGTTCTTTATGACAGTTCATGTCTCATCCTCTTTGCTAGCCTACCAACTTCTTTAAGTGGGATTAACATCTGAATTACTTTTCCTGTGCTCCAGTGATTTCCATAATACCTTACACAGAGTGGGTGCTTAGTGAACCTGTTCAAGATTTACTTTGTACTTATTTTGCTCCTAATAAAACTTCTAAAACATACTTTAAAATTGTCAAGTGCTATTTGTAATTCTATTTTGTTCAGGCAATAGCAATAATATGTGTAGGATGGCATTCATGAAAGCACTGCTTTTTAACCCTGTTTTCCTTATTTGTAGGAACTGTGGCTCAAACACCTAGAAATTCATCAAAAATAGCCTCCATTGAGGTTACTGTGATTTGAATTTTTGTTTTTCAAAGAGCTCTTTCAGCTGCTGCTCAGTTGTGGCTTCTTTCTGCTGCATCAGCTCAGCTGTTCCTTTGGTCACTCCCCAGCCATCTGGCTTTGACATTGAGGGGTTGTATGGCCGGCCCGAGGCTATCCGAAGATTCTCCCAGTATTCCTTCCTGGCCCTGTGTGAACAAAACACATGACATCAGACTCCTCCCCTAGCTTTGGTCTTTATGTCATGGAACCATTTAAAAATTATATAATATTTTAAATAATTTCATGCAGCACACAAAGTTGCCTATCAGACATTAAAAAGCAAAGGTGTCAATCTCAGCCACCTGTGTGGACAGTCTGTGGTTGTTTGGCTTCATCATGATTCCTGACTCCAAATTTATATGCTACTGATAAACAATCATTTGCTTACACTTATCCACACATTAATACTTAACAGGAAAAGTATGACGTACCATTAACACAGTGAAAAAATTATGTGCTCAGGGTAACTAAGCAGCACAGTAGCATCACTAGAATACCCGTGGCCGCTGCTGAACAGCAACAACCAACAGCGGCAGGCTTTCTCTCCATCCGTGATGCCGTGTTTTCATTAAAAGGTTACTGTACATTGTATTTTACTTCTATAGATGAGAAGAAACATCAGAAGCAGTGGAGGGACTGGGAAGCGGTCCATTCTGCTGGATGGCTTTTTACAGTGTTTCCTCTAGAGGCATCTGCCTCATTAACAACGTTTTTGGCCGGGCGCGGTGGCTCAAGCCTGTAATCCCAGCACTTTGGGAGGCCGAGACGGGCGGATCACAAGGTCAGGAGATAGAGACCATCCTGGCTAACACGGTGAAACCCTGTCTCTACTAAAAAATACAAAAAACTAGCCGGGCGAGGTGGCGGGCGCCTGTGGTCCCAGCTACTCGGGAGGCTGAGGCAGGAGAATGGCGTGAACCCAGGAGGCGGAGCTTGCAGTGAGCCAAGATCCGTCCAGGGCACTCCAGCCTGGGCGACAGAGCGAGACTCCGTCTCAAAAAAAACAAAAAACAAACAAACAAAAAAAAACGGGTTTTGTCCTAGAAGGCGCCCTTTGATGTAAAAACTGAGATGATTTCTTGTTCTGTTATAAATGCATATTGAGGGAGCCGTCTTTGGATTCTAAGAGTGCATCCATTAAAACACACATGAATCTGGACTAAAAAATCCACCCCCTCCCTTCAATCTGTAAGTCTAAAATTACTTTGAATTTCTTTTTTGAGACAGGGTCTCACTCTGTCACCCTGGCTGGAGTGCAGTGGTACGATCTTGGCTCACTGCAACCCCCACCTCCCAGGTTCAAGTGATTTTCCTGCCTCAGCTTTTTGAGTAGCTGGGATTGTAGGTCTACACCACCATACCCAGGTAATTTTTGTATTTTTTATAGAGACAGGGTTTCATTATGTTGCCCAGGCTGGTCTCAAACTCCTGAGCTCAAGTGATTCGCCCACCTTGGCTTCCCAAAGTGCTGGAATTACAGGTGTGAGTCACTATGTCCACTTTGAATTTCTTCTTTTAATATATGCACAGGAAAAATTTGGGATAGGAGTACTGTCTATTCCACTTACACTACCTCTCCTTCCTCACATCCTCATGAGCCAGCTGAGTTCACCTTGGTTGTTCTTCCCCAAACCCTGGATAACTTCTGCACCTCTCACTCTGCAGGTTCCACTTCTGCCCTTCGATTTCCTTTGCTTCCTTCTGGCTCAGGCCTCAACCTGTCTGCTGTCCCTCCTAGCAAGTCTTCTTCACATGGCAATTACAACTTGCTGACTTTCTAATCTAACCTTGCCCTGGACTACCTGAGACCCCACCCCAGGCTCCTCTTTGCCTTCGGGATGGGGTCTGACATAACTCATGAGCACAAATAAAGAGGCTGCCTCCTCCTTCTTCCAACAAATTCTGTCTCTGCTATTCTCAAATTTCTAGTTTCTCAATGTGTCATTCTCTTTCCACTTCTCAGTGCTTTCCTGAGAGCTGTTCCTCTAGCAATGTAATTCCTGTATCAGAATTCAACTCAGGCATCAGCTTTCTTATAAATCCTTCATGCACCCTCCCTTTGCCTTTTGCCCCATGGGACATTAGCTCAGGCCCTGCGCACCTGTGCACATCTTCATCCTTGGACTTGCTGTATTGGACATTACCTGTTTATCATTCTGCCTGCTAGATTGTTAGCTCCTTGTTTAGCTTGCTACCTCAGCATCCACAACAGCATCTGACAGATAGTTGTGCTCTGTTAATAGCTGCTGAACAGAGTGAAACTGCTACCTTTGCTTGGAGCACCCGTCCTCTACCTGCTTCCTAGTTCTCTATATGGTAGAAGCCTATTGAGCCTTCAAAAGCCAGCCCCAAAACCCTTCTTTTAAAATATCTTTCTGGTAGGCAAAGATAGTCATTCTCTTCTTTTGTTACTTTTCTATCTATACATCTACTAAAGCAGCTACCACAGTATAATACATCGGCTTTTGTATTCGTTTACCCAGTAGACTGTGAGTCTCTAAGCCACAGCTTTTCATTTCTGTATTCCTACTGCCCTGCCCAGTGTCTGACATAAATTTTTTTACTAGTATATTATTCATCTTCCCCATTGGAATGTAAAATCTGAGGGCAAGGACTTTGCCTGTCTTATTTGCCACTGTATTCCCAGCTCTGAAAATCACGCTTGATACAGTATTAGCTTTACTTAAGTGATCCTTAACTCTTAAAAATCAATGCAATTTAAGATTTTGTGCACCACATTAATGGTAATTTACTAGAGCACGAAATCACATTTCATTGCCACTTACATTTATTTACATTCTATATTCTTTTTTTTTTTTTTTTTTTTTGAGACAGAGTCTCACTCTGTTGCCCAAACTGGAGTGCAGTGGCGTGATCTTGGCTCACTGCAACCTCTGCCTCCCAGGTTCAAGCAATTCTTATGCCTCAGCGTCCCAAGTAGCTGGGATTCAGACGTGCACCACTATGCCCAGCTATTTTTCTTTTTTTTCTTTTTTTGTATTTTTAGTAGAGATGGAGTTTTGCCATGTTGCCCATGCTGGTCTCAAACTCCCGAGATCAAGTGATCCGCCTACCTTGGCCTCCCAAAGTGCTGGGATTACAGGCGTGAGCCACTGCACCCAGCCTGTATTTTTACATTTTTTTTTTTTTTAGTTCTTTTTCTTTTCAAAATCCAAAATCAGGCCAAATACATTCTATATTCTTAAAACAATCTCCAGAAATCACCTAATAAGGATGCTTTATAAACATCTCTAGGAGAGAATTTGGGGATGACTGATTCTTCATCATCACACAACAAATTCACTGCACTCTTCTAAATGGCCCCACTTGAACATATTCATAATCTAAATTAGTTTGGGATAGTAAAAGACGTTTACCTTGCTCTAACCCAGGGTTTGGTGTGCATGTCCAAACCACTTCCCCAGCTGCCATGTTTTTCTGAAGCTGGTGGCAAAAAGCCCCTTTCTGGGGCCAGCTCCTCTGCAATTGCCCTGATGTGGTAGGGCTCAAATCCACAGCACCCGCCAATGTACCGGACCCCGAGGTTGTAGGCTTCTCTGGCGTATTTTTGAATATCCCATCTGGTGGCAACTCTGGGTTCCAGTCCTGTAATAAGTGGCATTATGCCATTAGGCATTATACATTCTTTTCATAAAAATTCAAGATAAGTAGTTACAAGTATGTAATTTTCAATAAATGAATTGTTTTCAATATTCAATTCTTGCATTTAAGAAAAACTTTGCTACTTTATTTTATATGTTCACTTTTACATGCTGTGGTATCCAGTCTTCAGGAGAGTCCCAAATGACCTCTGCCTTTTGATGTTTTTCCCTTTGTGCAATCCCCTCTTGCATTATAACAGGGCTGGTCTGTGAGATCCATAGAATATGGCAGAACAGGCATGTGACTTCAGAGGCTAGACTATACAAAACATTATGGTTTCTGCCTTGTACTTTCTTGGAGCACTCACCCTGGGGAAAGCCAGCTGCCATGTTGCAAGCATCACATGTTGCAAGTGTGTTTTCCAGCATCACAGCGAAAAGGCCCATGAGCTGAGGAACTGAGGCCCCCAGTCAACAGACAGCAAGAAACTGACACTAACTCCCAAAAGCCAATTAAGTGAGCTTGGAAGTAGATCCCCTAGCTCCCATCAAGCCTTCAGATGATAATAGCCCTGGCCAATATCCAGACTCCAACCTCTTGGGAGACCCTGAACCAAAACCACCTAGTTATGCTATCCCTGAATTCTTGACCTGGAGAAACTGAGAGATAAGAAGTGGTTTTTCAAGCTACTACATTTTGCATTAATTTAATGTGTTTTACAGCAGTAAGTAACACAAATGCCTTGCCTTTCTTCCTTCTGGTTCCTCCAAAGTGATTGTATTTTATAGTATCTTACTTGCCTAAGGGAGACAAATGCCTTGCCTTTCTTCCTTCATGGTTCCTCCAAAGTGATTGTATTTTAAAATATCTTACTTGCCTAAGGGTCTCTATAAAATATAGGATAGGGTGTAAAGACCTTAGAAGGAAGTAGACTGGGCATGCCCTGTCCCTGTTAACCACTCTGGCTTAATTTTTGACATCAACCCATCCCCTCTTCCCAAACCTGCTGGGAAACTTTTTCCTTCTCCCTGGACTGCAAGTATCCCCTCACTTCATCTGCTTGGTCTCTTCATTAAAACTTGTTATACAGTCACTCGATGATGGTATCTTGCCTGCAATCCCAAAACTCTGGAGTAGCTGAGCCATATTAAAAATTGGAGAAAAGGACCTTAGAGATAACTGGTCTAACCTTATTTTCCCAATAGGGAATTTGAGAGCTAGAGGAATTCAAAGATTTTCCTAAGGTGACAGGACTTAGCAACAGAGCTGGAACTAGAGCTAAATATCTGTTGATTCCCCCATGGGAGGGCATCCTCACCAACCCCAAAGTATGACTCATTGGTAGCCTGTTTAGATACTGATTCACCTCAGGTTTTATATTTAAGTTCAGAGGTCTTTTTTGCTAGCCAGGACCATCCTTTCCTTCTGCTCTTCTCTAATACCCAAGGGGCTTTTGGCTGCAGGGACAGAAACCAGGGACAAGACATGAGGAGACACCAAGCCATCTCTTCACCATGACAAAAGATCTCTGTGTATAGATTTACTTGGGTTTACATGAATATCAAATGAAGATATTGAGATGATTTATCAAATGTTGGTCTTACCAAACGGGAATTCTGGGAGATCAATGAATCCTTGCTTGTTGCAGTCGGGAGTGTGATAAGCCAAGGGCTGGCTCATCAGGTGAGCTTTCAGTCGGGCAGCCTCCAAGCCATCTTTCATGAGCTTCACTGTTTGTAAACTAATGGTGGGGTCAAAGTGGCAGTTCACACCAATGATGGATGCTCCTGTGAGTGGGAAGAACATGATAGCCTCAGGGATGCACCACAAACCAGCAGGACCAGCTCTCCTCTCTTCATTAGGAATCAGGAAGCTTTTTTTATATTTTTAAGGCAAAGTCTTACTCTGTCGCCCAGGCTGGAGTACAGTGGTGTGATCTCAGCTCACTGCAGCCTCCACCTCAAGCGATCAAGCAATCCTCCCACCTCAGCCTCCCAAGTTGCTGTGACTACAGGTGTATGCCACCATGTCTGGCTAATTTTTGTATATAGATATTTTTAAATAGATATGGGGTTTCACCATGTTGCTCAGGCTGATTTCGAGCTCCTGAGCTCAAGTGATCCAATAGCCTCCTAGACTGTTGGGATTACAGGCGTTAGCCACCATGCCCAGCAGGAAGATTTTAATTGGAATGATGAACTGGAAGCATAGCACTGGGTCCTCATTCCCCACAAACCTCTCTTACCTTTGAGTGAGAATGATTACTAGCAGGCAGGAAGTGCTTTATGTGAAATGTGCTTTGAAGAGTCTGGTATAATTGAAGTGTCATCTTTTTTGTTTGTTTGTTTGTTTGAGACAGAGTCTTGCTCTGTTGCCCAGGTTGGAGTGCAGTGGCGTGATCTCAGCTCACTGCAGCTTCCGTCTCCCAGGTTCAAGCAATTCTCCTGCCTCAGCCTTCTAAGTAGCTGGGATTACAGGCACGTGCCACCACGCCAGGCTAATTTTTGTATTTTTAGTAGAGACAGGGTTTCACCATCTTGGTCAGGATGGTCTCAATCTCCTGACCTCATGATCTGCCCACCTCAGCCTCACAAAGTGCTGGAATTACAGGTGTGAGCCACCACACCCAGCCCTGTCCATCTTTTTTCAAGAAAAAAATTATTAGTTTTTTTAAACTTCAAATTTTAGTAGTCAAACTTTCAATGTTTGACATTATATTGCAAGCACAATAATTTTTCAACACTCCCAGCTGCTAGATTACACCTGTGTTTATCATACTGCTTACTTGAGGTGTAAATAAATGTTCCTTTTCACCAGGCCAGCTTAATAAGTTCATTAGCCTTCTTGGGCACAGCAGCAGAATGTAATTTAGAAAAAAGTTTTTTAGACATGTGTTTTCTAGAAGGAATTTTGTGTCTAGGATTAATAGTTTGAGGAAAAAGAATCTCAAAAATCCTTTGACTTCAGCTACTCAATGTGGTTACTAGCCTATCAGTCATTTTGACAAGCTTTTAATTTACATTTCAGCCTCCCCAGACTCACAACTATATGGGATTGTCTTCCTATAGTATTCTTGTAAAATTTGGTGTTGTGAAGTTTGATTTAGTGAGAACAAAATATGTTTTAGATATTTCATTTTCTTCAAAAACTTTCTTTATAGTCATTATATTCTTAACTATATTTGGACCAAAGATGATTTACCATGGCAATCGCTAGACATGATTTTGGAAGTTTCCTCCTCCAGAAGATTTGAGAAGGCATCATGACATAATAATTCTTTTACTCTATCCTCTCAAAGGGGGAGGAATTCCCAAATAGGACTTTTCTTTCTTTCCTTTTTTTTTTTTTTTTTTGAATTTTAAAAATTGTGGTAAAATATATATCATGTAAAACTAAGCATTTTAACCTTTTTAAAAAATTTTATTTTTGTAGATACAGGGCCTCATTATGTTGCCCAGGCTGGTCGTGAACTCCTGGCCTCAAACGATCCTCACACCTTTACCTTCCAGAGTGCTAGGATTATAGGCATGAGCCCCTGCATCTGGCCCATTTTAGCCATTTTTAAGTGGCATTAATTAGGCTCACAATGTTGTGCAACTATGATCACTATTTCCACATTTTTTTCGATACCCCAAAGAGAAACTGCACCCATTAAGGACTAACTCCTTATTTTCCCCTTCTGCTAGCCCCCGGTAACCTCAAATCTACTTTCTGTCTCTGTGGATTTGCCATTCTAGATATGTCATATAAACAGAATCATATGATATTTGTCATTTTGTGAGTGGCTTAGTTTACTTAGCATGATGTTTCCAAGGCTCATCCCTGTTGTGGCATGTTTGAGAACTTCATTTCTTCTTATTGCTGCATGATATTTCATTGTATGGATACACCACATTTTGTTTTATCCATTCACCTGTTGATGAACTCTGAGGTTCTTTCTAAAGGACTTTTTTGGGCCAGGTGTGGTGGCTCATGCCTGTAATCCTAGCACTTTGGGAGTCTGAGGCGGATGGATCATGAGGTCAGGAGTTCGAGACCAGCCTGGCCAACATAGTGAAACCCCGTCTCTACTAAAAAATACAAAAAATTAGCTGGGCATGGTGGCGGGTGCCCGTAATCCCAGCTACTCGGGAGGCTGAGGCAGGAGAATTGCTTGAACCTGGGAGGTGGAGGTGGCAGTGAGCAGAGATCGTGCCATTGCACTCCAGCCTGGGTGACAGTGTGACAAGACTCCGTCTCAAAAAACAAAACAAAACAAGATATCTGCTTAATTCGGTTCAGCGCAGCCTTTTCTAAATGCATTTAACTCCAGAACCCTGTTAACATTCTCACTGACTGGAAACTAGACTGAGGCTATTCTTAATGAATGGTATAAACAGCAGATGTTACAATTGCTGAGAGGAAAAAGTGATCTCTTGGGGTAGGAAAAATTATGTAAGGATACATGGAAGTATAATTTGAACTAAACATTGGAAGATGGACTAGATTTACTAGACAGATTATTTGTTAAGGACCTATTATGTGCTACATGCTACGCTAGACACAGGATACTCAGTACTGAACTAAACAGACAGTCTCTGCATTTATGGATCTTATAATCTAGTGAGGGAGTCAGCCATTAAACAGTTAAACAAATGAGATAAGTGAGAAGTGCTATGAAGAATATAAACAGGATACAGCGATATAAAAAATTGTAGCCATCTACTCTGTACAGAATGAGGGAAGAATTAGATGCAGGCCATGCATTCATTCCAGTTAGCAATGGGGATAATGAAGGCCTCCTCTGATCTTTCTTCAAAAAGTTAACTTGCCTCTCCCCTAGTTGTTGTATTTCCCCATGAAAAATTATGATTATACAATTTTGTCCCTAAATCTAAATATTTGTTATTATTAATGACAAGTATGAAAGTAATTTTCACAAAAAATCAGGAGTTGGGTAAAAATCAGAGATTAAACAAAATGCTAGTCAAAATTTCTCTATTATACAAAGTGAGTCAGGCTTTTTCCCTGACAATTATTTTCTGGGTTTAAAATGGGGCAGTTTTGAAAACAGTCTGTGGGTTTCTTCTAAATGAAATGAAACCCAATATTTGGAATGGATTTACAATTATACAAAAGATATACTGGGTTGTCAGTGTTTTATATCAAAGGATTTTCTGATTTATTATACCAATTATAAAAAGCAAAATATACTAGTAATTTATGAGACTGAAAAACTTTGGCAAACAGGGCAACTAACTTAAAAGTTATTAATGTTTAAAGACCTTACTTGTAGATGTTAAATCTCCAGCTAGGGCTAGTTGCTCCTTTCAGAAGCCTGGTGTGTGTGTGTGCATGTGTGTATGTGTGTGTGTGTATTTTTAAAACTTTTTTCCATCTGGGATTCAATAATATCAATATTCTTAAAAAAGTAAATTAATGGTTTTTATGTTAACGAAAGTAGTATACACTGATTGGTAGACAGATGTGCACTCACGTGTTCTTTTAAGCCTTACTAATCACAAACTGATTGAAATCTATCATCACCTGCTTTCACCAGGCGCACTGCACACTCGCCGGGGGGCACGCCATGCAAATCTCCTTCCGGGCCAATGCACATGGTTGCTGCCACAGGTTTACCAGATGCTATCAAGGTTTCAACTGCCCACACAGCTTCTTCAACATGTTCAAAATACTGGAATCAGTTAAGGTTAGAGTACTTTTAATATCGTTTCTCCCAAAACAATTTTTTTTTTTTTTTAAGACAGAGTTTCGCTCTTTCACCCAGACTGGAGTACAGCTCACTGCAACCTCCGCCTCCCATTTTCAAGCAATTCTCCTGCCTCAACCTCCCAAGTAGCTGGGATTACAGGCACCCACCACCATGCCCAGCTAATTTTTGTATTTTTAGTAGAGACGGGGTTTCATCATGTTGGCCAGGCTGGTCTCAAACTCCTGACCTTGTGATCCACCTGCCTTGGCCTCCCAAAGTGCTGGGATTACAGGCGTGAGCCACCACGCCCAGCCTCTCCCAAAACAATTTGAAAACGTATTCTATTGCTTAAAAACTTCATTATTACTGTTTTCAAACTTTGAATTGTGACCCATTAGCATTTTTTAAATGAAATAGAATGATTTCTTACTATAAATTGCAGTCAAAAAGTTGGAAAAACACCATATCAGATTAACTGAATCAAATTTATCAGAAGCCCTGAATTGGGAAACGATTTCAAAAACTAAATATTACTATTACTAGTTATGATCGTCACCTAACCCCACACATTACTCTTGAAAGCCAAAGGTAGAGAAAATGTACTAGGTGTATTTGTCTTATCTTTCACATTATTCTTTACCTCTGCAATCAAGAAGTCCACGTTCTTCTTCATAAAGACCTCTAACTGTTGCAGAAATACTTTTTTGACTTCAGTTTCACTCTTGCAGCTAAGGTATGAAGGTGTCTGACTCACTCCTCCTGCTACCAAAGCATCTCCTTCATCAGCCACTTGTCGGGCAATGTCGCAAGCAGCTTCATTGACTTTCTGCCCCTAAAATGGGTGAGTATATGAGACTTCTAAATTTTCACGTGAAATTGAAATAAAATTATTATTCAAACATTCACATCTTAGTTGTATATTTACAATAGTATCTTATTCCAGAAAATGACTGTTATGGAATAGTTCAAAGCTTTATACCAAGTTGAACAGTTTGCAATAACAATAACACTAATAATAGTGATAGTAACAATAAATATATATTATATATGACATTACATTATACCAAAGATGTGTGAGATGGTAAAAGTGTTTACATCGAAGGATGTTATCTGGTATCTTCCAGTGCCTAAGATGCACTTAGAAGAGTACCTAACAAATAGTAGTGGTGGTGATGATTTGCTTTTATGAAATTGAATTTAAATAACTATAGAATTCAGGACATTTTTGTATGTATATTCTCAATTAACAGATAAGTGCATAACTAATAAGGTCTTTTTTTTTTTTATTTTGAGACGGAGTCTCGCTCTGTCCCCCAGGCTGGAGTGCAGTGGCCGGATCTCGGCTCACTGCAAGCTCCGCCTCCCAGGTTCCCGCCATTCTCCTGCCTCCGCCTCCCGAGTAGCTGGGACTACAGGCGCCCGCCACCTCGCCCAGCTAGTTTTTTGTATTTTTTAGTAGAGACGGGGTTTCACCGTAGGTCTTTTCTAATTATTTAGACTTTAAAAGTTGTTTGTTATGCTCAACAAACAAAAAGCTCCCCAAACCTAGCACTGTATACTCATGGAATTTTGGAAACCTCAGCCTTGATGGGGTAAAGGGGTTGGTCCAACATCACAAAGTAGATGTGGTTGAGTCAGGCACTATTCCAGGTTTACTGATTTATTATGCCTATGATCTTTCCTCTAGCCATGCTACATTTAAAAACATTAAGGACGAAAGAATTTGTAAGGATGCCCAATTTACTCAGCAACTTAGGAGACTAGGAGAATCATTAATCATTAAATACCTCTTCTTTCATCTGCTTTGCTAAATGCCTCTTTGTTAATTTTGGGGATTACAGCTAAATAAAACCTAAGGCTGTTATTCACGCCTCTCATTTTTGTATTATTAGAAATAAAACAAAACTCTGAAGAGGCTGAACCCTTTTCTCTATGGGAGCTTTGTTGATGCAATGGGTCAACAATATCCTTCTAAAAGTTCCACAGCTGGTTTTACTCACAGATATCTTCTCTAAGACATAGTTTCCCCTGTTCTCCAGCTTGTCTTCACTCGCATAGAAGGTGAAGGTCTGCATGACGTTTGAGCCAGCTCTGAGGAACTCTCGATGAAGCTGGCGAACTGGGAGAGCAAAGAGGAAAGGTATAATTTCTGTTTATTAACCCACAGTGTTTTCAAATGGCTCTCAGATAAACAAGCAGGAAAATAACTGCTTGAATTTCTGGTTGCTTGACATTTGCACATCTTAAGGGTAGATGAGAGGTAGATCTGAAGTCTCTTGGCAACTCCTGCAAACCTGCTGTGACTAGATGAATGAGTGGCCAGGGGATGCTCATATTCCTGTATTTGCTCATCTTGTTCATTGTTTACTTTGTTTATCATTCATTGACTGTATTTGTGGATGGCACCCACGGACACAAGGGTGAACAATCCAGTATCCTGTCTTTGGACAACTTTCCAGTCTGTCTAGATATAACTAACTACAGCACTGCAAGGTTGGGTTATGCAGGAAGAAGGGATCATTTCTACCCAGGACATGGGGCAAGGAGGTGAAGGAGGTCCGAAGATGAGGAATCATTTGAGCTGCACTTGGAAGATTTCTGTGCTATTGCCAGGCAGAGAAGGTGGGGAAGGGAATTCCCTCCAGAGAGAACAGCCTGAGCAAAGATAATAAGGCAAGAACAGGCATAGCATTTGGGGGAATGACAAGTACTTTGAATGGCTGGAGTTGATGAATCAGGGAAATATTTAGTTTTTAAGCAACTGGATGATGTGATTAGTACAGTCTTTTCAAAAGATAATTCTGGTAGCGGGGTGAAATAAGAATTGGAGCAGGATTTCCAAGCACAGATCCATGGATGCATGCCAAATGGCAAGGTTTTTTGTTTTTTTTTTTTTTTGAGATAGTTTTATTCTGTCACCCAGGCTGGTGTGCAGTGATGTGATCTTGGCTCACTGCAACCTCTGCCTCCTGGGTTCAAGCAATTCTCTTGCCTCAGCCTCCCGAGTAGCTGGGACTACAGGCGCCTGCCACCATGCCTGGTAATTTTTTGTATTTTCAGTAGAGGCAGGGTTTTGCCATGTTGGCCAGGCTGATCTTGAACTCCTGACCTCAAGTGATCTGCCCGCCTTAACCTCCCAAAGTACTAGGATTATGGGTGTGAGGCCTCCAAATGGCAAAGTTTTATCAGCTGGAGGAATATGGTGGGATTTTTTTTTCCATATAGCTAAATGTATTCAGTTTAATAAATTATCATTTGTTTTAAAATAGCTGTCCTAAGCTATGGTTGCCCATTAGATCCCCTGCAAACTTTTTTTTAAAATTATGGATTGGAATGTCAAATCCACAGATATTCTGATTTAATTGGTTTGGAGTGAGGCATAGGCATCTTCTTTTAAAAGTTTCCCCAACCCATCTTTGTTTTCAGCCTTGTCAAAAACTGCCATTGTAAGACAGTGGAAAAAAACTCCTTTTATAAAATGACAGTGAAACTTGGATGATGGTTGTTTTTGTTAGGAGAATTAACTGGGCAAAGTAAGAAATCAGCATGCTATTACTATATCAGCTCCTGAAAATTATTTTGAAATTTCAGAGGTTTATGAAATCCAAAGGTCCAGGAGCAACTATATGAGAGGCTAGGAAATTGCTAGGATGCTGAAGTTCTTAGCCCTTGGGACTAACACAGGAGATGAGTCTATACTCATCTCTTGCATCCCAGAGGCCTAGTACAGTAGAGTGCCTGGAACATAGAAACCTTGGTTTTTGTTTGTAAATAGATGAATACATAAGTGAAAAAAGCTTTTAAATTTTAGAAAATGGATTTGTAAGCTTGTAGTCATTTTCCATGATATTTTAAATCATAGAAAGTTCTCAGTGGGACCTCAAAAGCATCCCTAAATTAGTGGGCTTCAAACTTGTTTTATAATAACAGAACCAATTAAAAATATAGGGAGTCCCATATATCAATCAGATAAACCCAGAGCTGCTGTGGTTGGAGAGGACTGAAAGGCCTATATACTAGGTTTCTGGACGCTAGGAAGAAATGGTTTATAACTATGAAGTCCACTCACGTGGTCCTTGGGTGGATTTCCAGAGGTTTCATGAAAAAACCCTGAAAATGTGTGCAAATTGTTATGTATAAATACATTTTACAGTGCAGAAGGTCTATAAACTTTTATCAGATTTTTCCATAGGGCAGTGATCTCAAACAGTTGAAGACAACTCCTCACTCTTGATTATTCATCATGCTTCTAAAACTGCAGTAATTCTCTAAGTATGATCCATCTTAGAGTCACCTGGGGGCAATTAACAGAAAGGCAGATTCCTCAAACTCTTCCAGACCCCAATAACCTGAATTCATTGCTGAATTAAAACTGCTTCCACTGGGTGCAAGAACCATAACTTTGGGCATGAACTTTAGCAAGAGAATGAGGCTGGTAATTTCTGAGTATCCTTTCACCTACATTTTCCTGATCACAAGGTTCCTAGGTTCATCCTCTAACCCATAATACGATAGGACTAGTCCCTTTTACACAATGATGTCACCTATACTAATTGATTACCTTTATTTTGTGGCCTTAACTCCTCATTATATTACTTATTTTAACATCATAGAAGCTAAGTATACATTGATACATGATTACATATGTACATAGCATAGTTGGAGATTAGCCTTATAGATTTAGCTTGAGAAATGCAAGTTTTTGAAATTCCACAGTAAACTCTAAAAGATCGAATAAAATTCTGAAGTATTTCTTCAGTTGGGTAAGTTTGCAGCAAAACCATTTGGGGGCAAAATATGACCTGAACCAACATGAAGGTATTGATAAACATGTTTCAGTTAGTAAAGGTAGTCATATATTTTGATGCAAAAATGTATTAATATGTTTCAATGGGGGCTGCTTCAGGGTCCATTGGGAGTGTTACATAATATGCTACTGTATTAACTTTCTAACGTCCCCAGATTCCTGGATTCCAAGACACATTTGGCCCCAAAATGTGGTTTGGACAGGGGATTGTGGTCCTGTAGCATAACCACTCCTTTCTTGTTGCCTAGAACATGAAAAAGTCAGGCCCAGGCACCGGATATATAAAAATGTTGCAGGTGAGGTCCAGCTTGCAGGAAGACTCTTCGGGGTTTCCATCAATTCTAGCTACCACTCAGTCTCAATTACAAAAGCACTGCAAATACACACAATCATTTGCATAAAATAGCTCAAGCGATCCTCCTGCCTCAGCCTCCCAAGTAGCTGCGACTACAGGCGTGCACCACCATGCCCAGCTAATTTTTTAAAAAACTTCTGAGAGACTGGGTCTCCCCGTGTGCCCAGGCTGGTCTTGAATTCCTGGGCTCAAGTGGTCTTCCCACCTCAACCTCCTGAGTTGCTGGGATTACAGGCGTGAACCACCACACCCGGCTCCTTTGTGAGAACTTACAATAGAGCTCTGCACCAACCTGCTTCTGGGTGCTCCACAGCAGCTTCAGGAGTCCAGGGTCCTGCCTTTACGTAGCCCCTCTTCTCCAGTGCAAAGACAAACCCTCCATCTCCAATCACAATCTCTCCAGCATTTAAACGTTCTAGGATGCCCTAAAATTACAGATGAGGGAGGAAAAGGAGTTACTTGAGTGTTTAAGAGAATTTTCTATTTTTATTATTTTTGCTAATATATTCTTGGAGAGGTGTGGTTTATTTTAGAATTTTCAGAGAAAAATTTATATTTTATGTATACATTTATGGCTATCTATAAGACAAACAACCAGAATGCTCATAAAATAAACATTTGTGTATTCCTTTGTATGTGCTGCGGTTGCGGGGGTCTTTCAGAACATGTTAAAGAGTGTTTGAAGAATACCATGGGAAGTGTGTTTCAAGAACTATCTGCTGAGGGATTAAATGAAAAGATTTTGTTGTAAAGCCTCAAATCTGCACTTAAGCACAGATTCTTAAAATGGTAAATACTAGTCTTCTTACTCTATCAACAAGCTAAAGAGATGGTTAAAATTGTCAAACAAGTTGAAATGGCATAGAATGCTTTTTTTTTTTTTTTTTTCTTCTTTCTTAGAGACAGGATCTCACTATGTGCCCAGAGGAACTTGAACTCCTGGGCTCAGAAGATCCTCCAGTCTCACCCTCCCCAGCAGCTGAAACTACAGGCTCGTGCCACAGTGCCCAGCAATGCTATTAAGCCATTTTATTTTAAGACTGAAAAGGTGGCCAAATCACTCAAAGACTTCTATCTTTGGTGTTAACATTGAGTTTCCGCAACAGTAGCTGTGCTATACAGACCAGGTTATGAGTGTGCGCGTTCTGTACTCTATGATGAGAACAAGGAAGAAACAACTAAATAAAGTATTTGTTGAATGATTTTCAGCCCAATCTCCATACTTATTCCATTTACAATACTGTGCAGTAATCACCCTGTTGTTCTATAGATAAATTTGGAATTAAGTATTTTGAAAGGGTTTTGTGAATTACAAAGTAATTCTCTAGTTTAATAGTTTTTTTTTTTGTAATTTCAAAGAATCATAGACTTTAAAAATAAATAGTATTCAATTCAACTGAGATCTCTCTCTCATTTCACAAATGAAAAATCAAGACCCAGAGTCCCTGAGTAATTTATACATGATCTTCCAGATGGGGAGCATAGGGCTTCCTGACTCTTTTATGCTTAAATAATATCTATATTTGATTTTAAATGGGATTGGGGGGTGGCGGGACAGCCCTGAAAAAAACTATATAGTGTAAAGGAATAACTTGGGATGTATTTACCTTGTGTGTTCCATTTACTACCAATAACAGTGGATAAAACAAAAGCTGACATAATAACAAGCATTCCAGAAATCTGTGAGAGGCAGTCATAGGATTTTGCATCCCAATTCTTTGCCGCCTTCTTAGAACCTCCCTCATTTTCATTCTCTTCCCCTCCACTGCCCCTTCCCATGCCATTTGGACAGCTGGTGCTCAGAGAGAGGAAACAATTGACATTTCACCAGACAGAAGCAAAGTGGTAGGATTATGCTGTGTGTTCCCTAATATACCTTTCAGATCAAAACATTTTCAAGCCATAATGTTGAAGCCATGTTATCTTCCGGGAGCCCATAAAATAACAAAGCACTACAAAAATATAAATGGCTCACATGTCATTTTGAAATCCAAATATTTGTCATGATTGCAATGTGTCTAAATGTCACATCTGAAAACTACAACTTTGATTATGACCTAATTAACAAGAACAACAATAATAAAAATTATATATATATTTAGTGTATATATATATATATATTTAGTACCTCAACATTTTAATGTGCAGCATAGCTAAGGATCTAATGTTGGGTGGCAGGGTGGGTAGTGGCGATTCAACTACTATGTGGTTCATGCACTTGTTGAGTGATTCTCTGGAAATACTATCTCTTACATTCTACTGCATTTTAAAATTATCTAGACTTCAGGATTTTCTGTTCCCAAGCTAAACAGACTTTTTAAAAAATGGAATGTGCTATGAAAAAAATATACTGTTTTGTGAAAAAGTATTACAAAACACTATGTGTAATATCAGCCCATTTTTGTTTAAAAAGTACATATTTGCCTCAACAACAAACTAGCAGAATATACACCAGAATTTAACAGGCACTGTTCTTTGTGCTTTCCCTAGTTGTTTATAATGAACATGTGCAAGCTTTGTAACATTTATTTTAATTTTAAACTCAAATGTGTAGACATGTTATTGTCCATATATTGTTTTAACACTGACATATGCATGGAAACAAGTTACTGAGGAAACTGTTTTTTTCCATCTTACATTCATCTGTTGCTTAGATAATTCTATAAAGATAATTCTTTAAAATGTTAGATTTTCTGAGTTTGAGTTTGGGGAATAAGTTAGAATTACATGGCTATGAGAATGGGGACAAACAAAAAATATCTATGCCTATATCTATATCTATAGGAATCATCCTTCCCAGTCTCTACGGACTATTAATTTAGTACACTTAGGGACTGGCGAGATTCTCACCCTCCTTGGACTGGTGACAGTCCATAGTCCTTTGCCATCTCAGCACCCACTCATGCCATCAACATGATGATGCATTTAGAATCTGTAACCGAATTGACCTTCTTCCTTGTGTAGAGGTCTTTTGATTTGGGAGGCCATCCCTTTAGAAACTGGGCACACCTCAGCTGGTTCTCCAGCAGGGCAGGCACTGGGATGACAGCTGGACCTTTCTCACTGTTCTTACAGCCCAGAGGATGCAGTTGGCCTGGCCCCCTCTGCTGCCTCCCTACCATTTTCTGGGGGCCTCTGTCGTGCCAGGCCTGGGACTGGGCATTTTGATACCAAAAGGTCAAGTTTATTCCCTCCTCCCTCCATCCTTCTCTCTCTTCCCACCCGTCCAGTCTCATTCCACGGCAGTCAGTCCATCTATCCATCCGTTCGTTCCCCAAATTAGAGGAAAGCCTACCATCTGGACTGAAAACACTTCTCCCAACAAGCCACTGGGAAAGCCAAGAGATGGATTTGTTAATCTGGAGCTGGAATTGGGTTTTACAATTTCATCGACAGCCCTTCCTCAGTATCTTACAGCCACTCTGCCCATTTTTTCTTAAACCATGTTTTCGAGGCTGACATTTCGGATGACATTTTTCTGTCATCTCGGACATCAAATTGCCTGTGAAAATCTGCAATCACCCAACCAGCGCCTAGGCCTTGGGTACAGCTAGAACCCGGCGGGGAGGCAGCGACACCCGCGGTGCGGGTCCAGGAAAATGTCGGAACCAGCGCCACCCACTCCTCCCCGTTATGTGCACGCCGGGTGCAGAGGGCGCTCGCGGCGGCCCCCGCAGACACAGATGCGGAGCGCGCCAAGCGCGCTACGCAGCTCAGTGCGGACAGGATATCGCGCCTGTGGGGTAGAAGCAGTGTCTCTGGGGAGTTTTTTGGTCTTGGGGTGCCAGATTCAGAAGGTATTGGGAGGCTTGGAGTTCTGGGGACACCCAGCCGTCGGGGATGGCTCAGAGGGTGCCTTTGGGTCTGAGGGGCAAGGATCACAGAAATCTGGGGCGCGCTCTGGTCCAAACGGGGCTGGGGCTGGAGCGGAGAGAGAGGCGCTCTGAGGCCGCCCTCTGAACGTGGGGCAGGCGTGGGGAGGCTCAGACGCGCCTTGGGGTCCCGCTGGAGAAGTTCTGGAAGCACATTCTGGTCTGAGGCTAAGGGAGGGGAGCGAGCAGGAGGATGATGGGTCGCAGGCAGGGTCCGAGGGCCCCTCTGCGCTCCCAGAGGCTGGGGTACAGAGCAGGTGGGAGGGGGAGGAGAGGGCCCTCGGGTCTCCTGGAGACTCACCTTCTTGGCCTTTTTGCCCCCAACGGGTGGCATCTTCGTGGTGTCCAGACAGGTGGTCGACACGGATGCGGACCGACTAGGCGAGCCTTCGCGCTGCGCAGCCCCGACCTGCTCCGAGTCCGCAGCCTGCCTCTTTATACCCGCAGTTGGGCGCGGGGAGGGCCTCCCAGCCACAGCACGAGCCAGCGCGGGCCTTGGGCGGGAACACGCCCACCAGCCCTTCATCAGGCCCGCCTCCTGTTGGGAACCTAGCTTGCCAAGGAGGTGATCCAGATTGTTCACCCGAATGGGTGGAACCACCGAAAAGTAAGATAAGAAAAAGCGATGTTGCCACTCGCTTAGATTTCAAACCTGCCTAGCGTCCCTTTTGCCTCTTGCACTTTTGCCCCGACCCTAACTGTCCTCTTGCTCGCCTACACTGTGGCCCACTTAGGCTGCCAGAGAGGCCTCTGAGAAGTCCATTCGATGCTCAAATATTTGTCAAAGGCCAAGGCGTCAAGATTATGGAATTTGGGGATGGTCCTGGAAGATCTTCAGCCTGGAGTGTGATCTCCTGTGTGATATACATCCAGTATAACGGGACACAAATGCGGCTTTAATAGAGGAGTCCAATACTAACCCTGAATTGGCGGGTATGTTCAAAATGACCTTCTACACCTATACCCAAACATGCCTTGCAGTTTCTAATAATACAGTAGTTTCTAATAAAAATATGTTTGTAATATTTAACAAGGACAGACTTTTAACATTTATAAATGGAAGCAGAAATGTACTTTGAAGACTTCAAAATTCAGCATGAAAATGATATAAAAACATAGACATTAGAAAAACTGGAGGAAATAGAGATGTTAACAGTAGTTACCTATTGATGGCGGAATTAAGGCTAGTTTTATTCTTCATGTTTCACTGTATTTTCTAAAATATTTTTATAATGAGAATACATTGATTTTAAAATAATAAAAACATTACTTTAAAAAATGTACAGCACGGCCGGCACGGTGGCTCATGCCTGTAATCCTAGCACTTGGGAGGCTGAGGAGGATGGATCACCTGAGGTCAGGAGCTCGAGACCAGTCTGGCCAACATGGTGAAACCTCGTCTCTGCTAAAAATACAAAAATTAGCCGGGCGTGGTGGTGGGCACCTGTAATCCCAGCTACTCGGGACACTGAGGCAGGAGAATCGCTTGAACCCTGGGGGCAGAAGTTGCAGTGAGCGGAGACTGCACCATTGCACTCCAGCCTGGGTAAAAAGAGTGAAACTCTGTCTCAAAAGAAGAAAACATGCGCAGCATGATAGTAAATAGCCTACAGAACAACGAAATATCTGAAACACAGTTAAGAAAATTTTACCCAAATAAAAGCATGTGAAAAATTCTGTATGTGGACAAAGAACCTCCATCTCAACACATGCAGAGAAGAAAGTTACTGCAACGCCTGATGAATTAATACAAATTTAACTGCTAAAATGACGTGTGTTTGAAATACAACTGAGGAAGTAAAAATGCCCTTTTGCTTCTAAATATGTCAAGTTTAAAATGGAAAAAAGAAATGAAAAGGTGAAAGGATATACTTTCATTCAAATGATCTATTATTTCATCGGTTCCTCCACCCCCAGCTGTGATCTGGGGTCAGCAAGAATGAGGCATGAGGTAATGTCATTCTTCACAGTACCTAGATTTTTTAAAAAAAACTATGAAGGCACTGGAGTATCTGAATAGGTAACGGTTTAGTTAGTTAATGCGTTAACTGGTTAAGGTATTCACCTGGTGAGCACTGGTGAGATAAACAGGTCTAGAGCGAGCCCGGCGGTAGCTGCAGGGAGCAGCCACAGTGGTGGGTACCCGGCACCAGGGGGCGGTATCAGCTCTCTAACAATATTATTGAGGCTGAAAGCCGACTTTCCCAATTTCAGTTTCCTCAAAATGTGGCACAACTTGGGAGAAATTTTAACCTAGTAGCATTAAATTTACAAATGAATTATGAATTTTTAGTAGGTAATGTAGACACATGGCAAAATTTTTACTTTTTTTTTTTCTTTATTTCTCCAAGAAAAAAACATGGAAAAAAAATTTTAGAAGCCTTTCCCCAGCTGCTGTTGCAGATCAAGTCCCCTCCCTGGAGGTAACCACTATTGCCTGTTAACCATTCTTGCAGAGGAATTTTTTGAGTACCTAAGTGTATAGATGTATATTAAAGGATTTGTACTCAAACATAGGGAATTTTCGTTTTTTAAAAAAATTATCCACTCCCAGCTTTTCGAGAATGATTTATAGGCGCTGTCAAAATATTTTTGTTTTTCCTGGGTCTCTCAATTTGTTGTCCTAACTATCCCATGCCCCCACCCCCAATTAGGTCCATTTAAAAAATTATTCACCTCCTATTTCCATACTAGATGATAATATCCACCATGTATGTAAAAGGCACTAAGCCTTTTACTCACACATTATTTACCCCCCACAGCTCTGTGAGGTGGGTGTCCACTCTTTGTTCTCAAGAACCACGAAGTTAGGGAGTTAGAAGGATCATTAGCACGCTCCCTGAAGTTCCTTTGCCCCATTCCCAGATAACTAAGTCTGTTTGGATACCACTTAGGAAGTGAGGTTTTTTGCTTGTTTGTTTGTTTTTTGAGACAGAGTCTCACTCTGTCACCCAGGCTGGAGTGTAGTGGTGCGATCTCGGCTCACTGCAACCTCTGCTTCCTGGGTTCAAGTGATTCTCCTGCCTCAGCATCCTGAGCAGCTGGGATTACAGGCCGGCGCCACCACGCCTGGCTAACTTTTGTATTTTTTGGTAGAGACGGGATTTCACCATGTTGGAGAGGCTGGTCTTGAACTCCTGACCTCAGGTGATCCGTCCACCTCAGCCTCCCAAAGTGCTGGGATTATAGGCGTGAGCCACCGCACCCGGCAGGAAGTGAGTTCTGTAATAAACTGTCCTTGGGAGGCTGCCTATGTTCTCTGATCTCTACTGGAGTCAACCAGATGAGGGAGGTCATAAGACTGAAGTCCATGGCTGTGTACAAAGATGTTGGGGGTTAAAAATAAATCTCAAAGAAGAAGAGGAGACTTAGATTTGGAGATCCACCCCCTTCATTTTACAACCTCAAAAGAGACTCGGTTATTGTTCTGTTTCCGACCAGTGCTTTGTTCTATTTAAAATTCTATTTATTCACTCAATAAACATTTAGGTACCATTAATACAATGTTTTAAACCCTATGCTTGGTGCTGGAGGTAAAGGATATCGTCTCCCTTTTTTTTTTTTTTCCCAAGGAGGAGATAGAAACCATCTCAAATAAGTGCTAAAATGTTTCTTTTACCAATATGTAAATGGAAAAATGTCAGGACTTTTCATTTCCCACTCAATTGGGATCTCCTTTAAATGAAACTGACTTTTCACAGGCCTTTTTAGACTAAATATGTTTCATTTAGCCTTAAACCGTTGAAGATATTTTAACACTGTGTTTAATGATGTATTATATTTTAACATGATGTTTAATGATGTTTTAACACTGTGTTTAATGGTGGTTTTACATTTTAACACTGTACAGAACAGTGTTTGCAGACTGCTGATGTGGAAATGGAGCCAACTTCTGCGTTTCCTTTGGCAAGGCCAGTGTTTTTAAAAAATTGAATGTAAATTCCTTTATGTGGTACTTCCACCCTTCCCATTTGCTGGCTGTACCGCACCCAGCTGCCCTGCACTCTTCTGGTTCACATATTTACCTTACCTTAAAGGCATTTGGGCTTTCAACTTCTGCGGTAAATAGAAGGTGTATTTGGGGTTATAAAAAACATGTTCCCCCAAGTAGCCCCCAAACCAAAGATTTCATTTGCCTTACATTTTCCTACTGCCACTAACCCCCATTATTTTTTGTTGTCAGAATGATGATACTAAAAGGTTGATGGGGTGGATTTGCCTTCTAAAACTCTCTTCTCCAGGTGCACAGGCTTTCCTCAGTTTACCTGTCCTGTCCAGTACCTTATCTATTGCAGTGGCCACACACATGCATTTGTCCCAACACACTCACGCATGGTCAACCACACTGCACAATTACACCCCTTTAAAGGGTCTTAGTGTCTTCATATGGAAAACTGGAAGTTGAAGCTGGGTGACTTTTCAGATTTGTCTTTGCATTTGGCTTGGCATAAACTTAGAGCACAAAACAGCCTCTTCCCAGGATGCTTTCATTGCCTTTCCCTTGCAGTCAGCGAGCCCTTCCTGAGCCTGGCTCTGATGGTGCCTGTGGCTCCTGCTGGTGCGTCCAACTTCTGCCCATGCTTGAGTTTTTGCCTTTAATTTCCTAGTTCTTAGAGAAACAGCTGAGCTTTTTGTTTTTGCTTGATGGCTCAGGGCTTCCTTCCACCACAGGTGAAAATGCTTCCCTCAGGGCTTGCGGATTAGCCAGCATGTCCAGCATCTCCAGCATCTCCTAGCTTTCCACAGAGGAGTCCTCCAGTTGACATTCCCGTTCATTCTGGACACCCCCAGTTTCCCAGAACTAGCCTCCCAGCATGGTAATTGCATCCCGAGTTCCCTTTCTAGCTCTGAAATTTCCTCTCTTCTGCTTTTTCTCGAATGCTTTCTAACAGGATGATTAGCCTGTCACATGCCCTTTTGTGGCTTTTTTTTTTAAAAAAAGCAGATAACTATAACTTTATGAGCACTTCCTATGTGGAGTTAGCTGTGCTAAGTGCTTTGTAAGCATTATGTAATCCTCCCAATAGCCCTGTGAGGTAGGGATTTCACCAGCCCGATTTTACTGATGACAGTGCTGAGGCCCACAGAGGCCAAATGAGAACTTTCCCAAGATCATGTCAATAGTAAGCACAGAGCTGAGAGAGGACATTAGCTGGGCCGAATGAAGCCAGAGATCACACTCGTTAGAGTTACTCTATGCTTTCTTTTCAGTAGATTGTTTTTCTCAAAATCTCCCCAAACTCTTTATAATCTCATCCGACTCATGGCCATTCCCAGTCAGCTGGCCCAACCCAGAGGTCCCTTCTCCTGGTCAGAAGAAGTTTCGATTCACTGGACATACAGTTAGTGACTGACAGAAAACAGTCTGTCCTGTCCAGGCTGCCCCACCGAATACCCCATGACTTTTGCACTGTGTGTAACCCTTGGGTTGCCTAGTCATTCTGAAACGTTGTTGTTTTAGATAGGCATTGGAAAACAGAAGCACTAAGTTCTTGGAATAGCCATTCAAATCTTCATTTCTGTCACCTTTGTGAGCTGCTAATAGAAGTCTTAGTTCATCTTGCTCTGTTTTAATTGGAAAGGGTTGGAGTGGATGCTATAGATCCCCTTTTTCCCGGGGGTCTGGTACATGATGTTTAAGTGGTCCATCAGCTCCAGTAGGTAGCTCCTGATCTGGGGGGTCATACCCCAGGGACAGCCCTGCGACTTGGTCTCAACCCTGCAGAAGAAAGAAATACACAGCAGCCTAGTGGGTATGTGCTGTGTGAAGGGAGAGATGGCAACAGAAAGATCAATAGCAACTCAGGGGATAGCTGGTTATAGTGGGATGAGATGTGGATTCTAACCCAGGGGAACTTAGACACCAGCACCACACTGAGGAGCTTAAATGTGATGGGAAATTCACTGCCAGGTTGGAATCCAAGACTCCCCCTAACCCCCGCCACCACTTTTTTTCTCACACAAAACATGCTGTTTTCTCATTTCCACTTCCTGATGGTTTGCACATAACTGTACTAGTCAGCTGCATCTGAAGAGGATTTAGCGAGGGCTTTAGCTGGTGCTGATGCTGGAAATCTTTGCCCATGTAAAGCGTTTTTTTGGGGTAAACTAGTACATGACTTTAGTCTACTTTAAGATTATTATCAGTGCATGGCCCCCTGTTGACTTAGAAAAGTAGTGACACATTTCTGACTAGCAAAATGGTCATCACTCAACAGCTTCTGAACTTTAAGAACAGAGGAACATATATTTATTTTTTCAAGTTAATACATGCATATAATAAGAATCCCCAAATATTAAAAAAGGATATACATAAAAGTAGCGTTCTCTTTAACTTGCATTTTCCCAGTTTCAACTTATTTGATATTTGTAACCTATCCAGCTTAAAGAATTTTTGAAAGAAGTTAGAATTTCCAAAACCAGCTTCCAGTGATATCCTACACACCCACCAGAATAACTAAAAATATATGAAACTTGGGGGGAGAATGGGGAGCAACTGAACTCTCATTACTGCTGATAGCAGTGTAAATTGGAACAATCGTTTAGAAAAAAAATGTTTGGCAGCATCTCTGAGAGTTTCACATATCTGTATCAAATGATTCCATTCCTGGGGGGATAATGTATGCAAATGTTCCCCCTGAAAGCCACGCATAAGAATGTTCAAAGCGGCTCATTCATAGATGGCCAAGACTGGGACCTATGCAAATAGCCATCAGTAATAGAACAGATAACTAAGTTGTGGCATATTCACACAATGGAATGCTATATGCAATGAGAATGAATGACTTATAACTACAATATGGATGTATCTCACAAACATAGTATTCACTAAAAGAAGCCAGACACAAAAGGGCAATGCTGTAAAATTACATTTGTATGAGGTAAAAAGCAGGCAGTACAAAGCTATGCTCTCTGAAGTCTTAATATTGATTATTCCAGGGAAGTGGAGAGTGAAAAGAAGGAAATGAGGTACTGGTAATGTTCTATTTCTTGATCTTACTGCTGTATACATGACAGTGTTCAGTTTATAAACATTCATCAAGCTGTACATTTGCAACTTGTATACATTTTTGTATGTATGTTATACCTCAATACAAATTTAAAAGTAAAAATAAAAATGATATGAAACAGCTTCTTGGCATTTTATGAATTCCAGGAAAGGCCCAATTAAATTAAATAAAACAAAAAAACTAACACAAACCAGTCTAGATTTTGAATACAGTCATTTCACTTGTGGTAAGCAACTATTTAGGTAGGCAGTGTTAATTCCAATAGTTTCTTTATTATAAAGGTAATCCATTTTGGAAAATAAATTCAGATATATATGAATAAATTTAGATATATCTATATAACCCAATGTTTAAAAGGTCATTAATTGTTAATGAGATGAACTATACAATCATGATCTAGAATAAACAATAAAAAGGAAAAATTAAAACACTATTTTATATTGCCAGTTTCATTTTATTTTTAAGTGGCTGTTAGAGGAGCATTGCATAATGTATACAAGATTCATGTTTAAAAAGTTGATCTCATTTTAATTAATTAATTTTAATTAACTAAGTAAAATCAGTAAGACAGTCATGTGGCTCAAAATTCAAAAGTTAAAAAAGGGTGTCCTGTCCCTCAAGCATCCAACTCTCCCAGTCAACCAAGTTTCAGTTCTTTCATGTTCAGTCAGAAATGTATGTACAAGAAATATGTATAAACACTCCGCCCCCATTGAACCAAGTGGTAGTACATTAAAAACACTGTCTCCATTTTTTTTTTTTTTTAAGAGGCAGTGTTCAGATTTCTCACTCAGGTTGCAGTGCAGTGGTGCAATCATAGCTCACAGCAGCCTCAAACTCCTGGGCTCAAACAATCCTCCTGCCTCAGCCTTCCAAGTAGCTATGATTATAGGTGTGTGCCACTGCATCTGGCTTTTTTTTTTTTTTTTTTTTTCTGTAGAGATGGCGTCTCCCTACATTGCCCAGGGTGGACTGGAATTCCTGGCCTTATATAATCCTCCTGCCTTGGCCTCTCAAAGTACTGGGATTACAAGTGTGAGCCACTGCACCTTGTCCCATATTTTTTTTTTGTTTTGTGGAGTCAGAGTTTGGCTCTGTTACCCAGGCTGGAGTGCAGTGACATGATCTCAGCTCACAGCAGCCTTGATATCCTGGGTTCAAGTGATCCTCCCACCTCAACCTCATGAGTAGCTAAGACTACAGGTGCACACCACCATGCCCAGCTAATTTTTGTATTTTCTTGGAGACGGGGTCTCCCAATGTCCTGCCCAGGCTGGTCTTGAACTCTTGGGCTCAAGCGATCTGCCTACCTTGGCCTCCCAAAGTGCTGGGATTACAGATCTATACTGATACATTGTATAGATATACCAGGATTTATTTGACCTGTTCTTACTGATGGACAGTAACTTTATTTTCATGTTTTGCTACTTCAAAAAAAGCCAGAATGAATAACTTTTCACATACATTATTTCATATATTTGCATAAATGTCTGTCTAGTAAATCTGGAAGGCAACATTTTATTATCAGACATTCATTTGCTTCCTCTACTTCATTATTTTTGTTTAGAACTTAGGACAATCAAAATTGAGTTTTAGGCCGGGCGCAGTGGCTCACGCCTGTAATCCCAGCACTTTGGGAGGCCAAGGCAGGTGTATCACCTGAGGTCAGGAGTTTAAGACCAGCCTGGCCAACGTATAGTGAAACCTCGTCTCTACTAAAAATATAAAAATTAGCTGGGCATGGTGGTGCAAGCCTGTAGTCCCAGCTACTTGGGAAGCTGAGGCAAGCGAATCACTTGAACCTGGGAGGTGGAGGTGGCAGTGAGCCAAGATTGTGCCACTACACTCCAGCCTAGGGGACAGAGCAAGATTCCATCTCAAAAAAAGAAAAAGAAAAAGAGAGAAAATGTGAGTTTTAGAGTTACAAGTTGTAAGTTTTTCAGGTGGAAGAGATTGATTCATTCATTCATTTACTCCTTCAACAAATATAGAATTACAGAGAAAAGGGAACGCTTACACACTGCTGGTGAGAATGTAAATTAGTTCAGCCACTGTGGAAAGCACTTGGCAATTTCTCAACTCAAAGCACAACTACCATTTGACCCAGTAATCCCATTATTGGGTGTATATCCAAAGGAATATACATCATTCTACCATAAAGATGCATTCATATGTTCATCAGAGCACTATTCTCAATACAAAGACATAGAATCAACCTAAATGCCCGTCAATGGTAGAGTGGATAAAGAAAATGTGGTACATATGAGATCATGTCCTTTGCAGCAACATGGACGGAACTGAAAGCCATTACCCTAAGTGAAATAACACAGGAACAGAAAATCAAACACCTCATGTTCTTACTTACAAAAGGGAGCTAAACCTTGAGTACAAATGGACACAAAGAAGAGAACAATAGACACCAGGGGCATTCTTGAGGGTAGAGGGTAGGAGGAGGAAGAGGATCAGAAAAACTACCTATCGGGTACCATTCTTATTACCTGGGTGATGAAACAATCTGTACACCAAAACCCCAAGACACAAAATTTACCAATATAACAAAATTGCATATGTACCCCCGAACCAAAAATAAAAAAAAAGAAAACAAATATTTATTGAGCCCTACTTTCGTAGGATACTGTTCTCTGTAGTGAACAGAAACGACAAGATTTTCTGCTATCTGGTGTTTACATTCTGGTGTGTGTGGGGAGGAAGGGAGAGGAGAGCAGAGCAGACAATACAAAATAAATAAGTCAATGATAGTCATGTGCTGCTTAAGGATGTTTTAGTAGTCCCATAAGATTATAATGGAGTTGAAAAATTCCTATTACCTAGTGATGTCTTAGAGTCTGTAACACCAAAGTGCAGCATCTTACTCGAGTGTTTGTGATGATGCTGGTGTAAATAAACCTATTGCAATGTCAGTTTTACAAAAGTATAGCACAAACAATTATGTACGGTACATCATACTTTCTTTTTCTTTTTTTGTTTTTTTTTTTTTTTTGAGATGGAGTCTCGCTCTGTCGCCCAGGCTGGAGTGCAGTGGCACGATCTCAGCTCACTGCAAGCTCTGCCTCCCGGGTTCGCGCCATTCTCCTGCCTCAGCCTCCCGAGTAGCTGGGACTATAGGCGTCCGCCACCATGCCCAGTTAATTTTTTGTGTTTTTGGTAGAGACAGGGTTTCACCATGTTAGCCAGGATGGTCTCGATCTCCTGACCTCGTGAGTCTCCCACCTCGGCCTCTGAAAGTGTTGGGATTACAGGCATGAGCCACTGTGCCCGGCCTTTTTTTTTTTTTTTTTTTTTTTTTTTAATTGAGATGGATTCTAGCCCTGTCACCTAGGCCGGAGGGCAGTGGCGTGATCTCGGCTCACTGCAACCTCTCCTGCCTGGGTTCAAGTGATTCTTGTGCCTCAGCCTCCCTAGTACCTGGGATTATAGATGTGTACCACCAAGACTGGCTAATTTTTTTGTATTTTTAGTAGAGATGGGGTTTTGCCATATTGGCCAGG
Organism: Chlorocebus sabaeus; assembly: GCF_047675955.1. Classification (NCBI taxonomy): domain Eukaryota; kingdom Metazoa; phylum Chordata; class Mammalia; order Primates; family Cercopithecidae; genus Chlorocebus; species Chlorocebus sabaeus. The sequence continues at coordinate 17,865,420 of NC_132907.1, forward strand.
GTGGTCTCGAACTCCTGACCTCAGGTGATCCACCTGCTTCAGCCTCCCAAACATAATACTTGACAATGATAATAAGGGACTTCATTACTGATTTGAGTATTTAAGATACTATACTTTTAATCACTATTTTATGTGTACTTCTCCTACTACATTGTTATCATGGGAGGAGACAGCTCCATGTGTGTTATTGCCCCTAAAGACCTACCTGTGGGACAAGATGTGGAGGTTGAAGATAGTGATATTGATGATTCTGACCATGTGTAGGCCTAGGCTACTGTGTGTTTGATTCTTAACTTTTATTAAAAAGTTTAAAAGAAAAAAATAAATTTAAAAGTAGAAAAAAGCTCATAGAATAAGGATATCAGGAAAATAATTTTGTACAGCTGCACAATGTGTTTTGAGCAGTGTCATTACAAATGAGAAAAAGTTTTTTAAAGTTTTTAGTTAAAAAGCTACAAAGAAAAAAATTTTGAAATAAATTTAGCCTAAGTGTACAGTGTTTATAAAGTCTATGGGAGTGGACAGTAATGTCCTAGGCCTTCACATTCACTCATCATTCGCTCATCAAGTCACCCAGAGCAGCTTCCAGTCCTGCAAGCTCCAGTCATGGTAAGTGTCCTACACAGGTGTACCATTTTTTAATTTTTTTTTTTTTTTTTTTTTTTTTTAGACAGAGTTTCGGTCTTTTTGCCCAGGCTGGAGTGCAATGGCATGATCTCGGCTCACCACAACCTCCACCTCCCAGGTTCAAGTGATTCTCCTGCCTCAGCCTCCAGAGTAGCTAGGATTACAGGCATGCGCCACCATGCCCGGCTAATTTTTTGTATTTTTTAGTAGAGACGGGGTTTCTCCATGTTGGGAAGGCTGGTCTTAAACTCCCGACCTCAGATGATTCGCCCACCTTGGCCTCCCAAAGTGTTGGGATTACGGGCGTGAACCACTGCGCCAGGCCCATTTTTTATCTTTTTAACAATATTTTTATTGTATCTTTTCTATGTTTAGATACACAAATACTTACCATTGTGTTACAATTGCCTCCAGTATTCTGTACAGTAATACACTGTACAGGTTTGTAGCCTAGGAGCAATAGGCTAGACCACATAGCCTGGGTGTGTGACAGGCTGTACTATCTAGGTTTCTGTAGGTACATGCTATGAAATTTGTACAACAACAAAATTGTCTAATGATGTTTTATCAAAACATATTCCTGTCATTAAGCATGGGTCCAGCCTCCAGAACCATGAGAAATAGATCTCTGTTCTTTATATATTACCAGTCTCAGGTATTTTGTTACAGCGGCACAAAAATGGACTAAGATATCTGGATACTTCATACAAGTGAAATCAGTATTTGTTCTTTTTATGATTGACTTATTTAACTTAGCATAATGTCTTCATGGTTCATCCATGTTATAGCATATGTCAGAATTTCCTTCCTTCTTAAGACTGAATAATATTTCATTGTGTGTATATACCACATTTTGTTTGTCCATCTATTGATGGACACTTGGGTTGTTTTCATTTTTTATCTATTGTGAATAATGCTGCTATGAACATGGGTGTACAGATATCTGTCTGATTCCCCGCTTTCAATTCCTTTGTGTATACACCCAGAAGTGGAATTGCAGGATCATAAGATAATGCTATTTTTAATTTTATAGGGAATCTTCTTACAGTTTTTCAAAGCAGTTACACCATTTTATATTCCCACCAATGGTGCACAGAGTTTCTAATTATTCCATATCCTTTCTAATACTTGTTATTTTCTGATTTTTAAAAAAATAGTTATATCCTAACAGGTGTGAGTGGATAGCTTATTGTGCTTTTGATTTGCATTACCCTAATGATTAGTGATGTTGAGCATTTTTCATATGCTTTTTGGCCATTTATCTTCTTTGGAGAGATATTTATTCAAGTCCTTTGCCCATTTTTTAATCTGGTCGTTGGTGTTTAGTTGTTGAGTTGTAGGTGCTCTTCATGTAGTCTGAATATTGATTAATCATATATATGATTTGTAAATATTTTCCCCTGTTCTTTTGACTTTTTTTGTTTGTTCTTTAGATGTTGGAGCTTAGAGCGTGACTTGTCAAGATCATAAATATCTTTATTGGAGTCACTAGAATTTGAACAAGGGTCTCCCTACTCCTTACCTAATCCTTTTTACTATGTGACCTACCTCCTTAACATTTGGTCATATCAACCGACATAAAAAGTAGTTTGACCTATGGCAATTGCTATTGTATAGGTAAAGTATCAACTAACATTTTAGCTTGTCCTTTGGATGACCCAGGCCCTTGCTGCTATTGCCTCTTCATCTCCTTGCCCACCATCCAGTGTGGTGCTGCAAATGCAGAAATGGGACTCAACTGGGTGCTTTAGTTACCTTAATTAATTAACTAATTAATTAATTAAATTTATTTTATCCACTATATCCTCCTTAAAATGTTCTGTTCTGCTCTTTAAAAGGTTTTAAGAATCAGGCTGGGCATGGTGGCTCACGCCTGTAATCCGAGCACTTTGGGAGTCCGTGGTGGGTGTATCACCTGAGGTCAGGAGTTTGAGACCAGCTTGGCCAACATGATGAAACCTCATCTCTACTACTTGGGAGGCTGAGGCAGGAGAATCTCTTGAACCCGGGAGGCGGAGGTTACTGTGAGCCGAGATGGCGCCATTGCACTCCAGCCTGAGCGACAAGAGCAAAACTCCATCTCAAAAAAAAAAAAAATAATAAAATAAAATGTTTTAAGAATCAGACCATGGTTTCCAAAGGCTATTTATTTATTTATTTATTTATTTTTGAGATAGGGTCTTGCTCTGCCACTCAGGCTGGAGTGCAGTGGTGCAATCATGGTTTCCTGCAGCCTCCTGGGCTCAAGCAATTCTTCCACCTCAGCCCCTGTTCTCTAAGTAGCTGGGATTATAGGTGTACACCACCATGCCCAGCTAACTTTTATATTTTTTGTAGAGCCAAAGGCTGTTTGTTTACTTTAATAACTTTTCACTGCTTTACAATGACAGCTGATAGGTTTTTCTACCACATTTTAAAGAAGAGACTCTCTTTTCCTAGATGGTTATGGGCCCTTCAGTGAGGATGTCAAGCTTCCATGCCTCAAATTAATCCTATAGCACCAATGCTCATCATTGCAGGCTGCCGCCTAGTATAGTGCTTGGCACAAAGTAGGCCCCCAATAAATATTTGTCAAATGAATGCCATGATGCCACAAGAAGGGGAGAGCATTTGTAGGGAAAGTGGGGCCCAAACATTTGATTTAGAAGAGAGGAAGGAGCAGTATTTCTACATTATGGCCCCAGTGGAAATTGGTTTTATTTCTCTCATTCGTCATGTTTGTCTCATTCTTCAAGTTTGATGCTTCAGGATACAGCACACCTGGAGGCAGAAATAAATCTCTCCAGAACGCAGCAAGCCCAAGTAGCCTTTCTAGTTAGATGGTGGAGGGAGCAAAAACCTGGGTCCTTGAGACTAAAGCATCCTGCTTTGGGATGGTATTGGGGGAGGCCCTGCCAAAGGATTCTTAAAAAGCAATGAAACTATTTTGCCTTTCAACATGATTTCTTTTTCAACCATGACCTTGAGTAAATCATTGAACTCTCCTGAGCCTCTGTTTCCTCACATCCACAATAGGGGAACAATGAGGAAAGCAGGGAGCTTCCCTAAGCCAAGTCACTTGTTCAAGGCACCCAGATAGAAGCAGCAGGGCTGAGATCCGAGCTCAGGCAGTCTGGCCCACATCCTTAAAACACCTCTATGGCTGTACATTCAGGTCACTGTGAGAGTTTCAATGTAGTTAACATTATTCATATTCTTCATGTTTGAAACTGCTTCCCTCTCATTGTAAAATGGAAATGGAAAGTCAACAGTTGCAATCGAAGCAGGAAAGAATAAAGGCTCCTATTCTTTTTTTTTTGAAAAGATAAAACCAGCCAGGCGTGGTGGCTCATGCCTGTAGTCCCAGCACTCTGGAGGCCTAGGTGGGTGGATCACAAGGCCAGGATTTCCAGACCAGCCTGGCCAACATGGTGAAACCCCGTCTGTACTAAAAATACAAAAATTAGCCGGGCGTGGTGGCATATGCCTGTAGTCCCAGCTACTCAGGAGGCTGGGGCAGAAGAATCGCTTGAACCTGGGAGGCAGAGGTTGCAGTGAGCCGAGATTGCACCACTGCACTCCAGACAGGGTGACAAGAGTGAAACTCCATCTAAAAAAAAAAAAAAAAAAAAAAAGAAAGAAAAAAACTGAGCACACAAAGCAGACCATTCCTCAATTTCTCTCATCAGGAAAAGATATTCTCCTGGGGCTCTAAAATGCTATGTATCTATTTTGGTATTTTATTTGAAAGAAAATTTGGAAAAATAAATTTAGCAGGTCTAACAGTTAAATGTAAATACTCTATTTTAAATCAAATCCTCACGATCATTACAATTTCTGGAAAACTTAAATGGATCCCCCTCTCCCATTTATTTTTTTACTTCAATGATCTCTAACTTGTAGTCTCACTTATGAACCCATATGTGTACTAAATATGATATATATCTCATACATAGGATTACATTCTAATGTAATAACCTCATACGAGTATTTCTAGTCAAAATATGATGATAAAACATAAGCCCTGTCTCCGAAAGCCCACCTGTATTGCAAAGCTGAGCATCTATTCTTGGGTGACTTAATAGTTGTAAGAATGCTAAACATTAATGAGCAGTCACTCTGCTCCAGGCACATGGGTTAACTCACCGAATCCTCCCTATGGCCCCAAGAGTAGGTAGAGCTGTAATTCCTACAGATGAAGACAGCAAGGAGCTGCCCCAAGCCAAGTCACTTGTCCAAGGCACCTAGCTAGAGGTAGCAGGGCTGAGATCCGAACTCAGGCAGTCTGGCCCACATTCCTAACACCCCCCCTATGGCTGTACATTAGTGTTACAGTAAGAGTTTCAATTTAGTTAACACCATTTATATTCTTCATGTTTGAAACTGCTTCCCTCTTATTGTAAAATGGAAAGTCAACAGTTGTAATTGAAGCAGGAGAGAATAAAGACTCCTACCCTGATTTTTCAGAAAAGATAAAACTGAGACCACAAAACAGACCATAACTGTTTTCTCAATTTCCTTTCGAACAACTGAGTGGGACTAGGACTTTCGAAGGGATTATTTAAATGCTTAGCTTCCTTATCTCTCTGCTCTTACCTCTTTGTGGCTTATTCTTAACACAACAGCCAAAGTAAGCCTGTTCTTTCCCTGTTGAAAACCTTCCAGTATCCTCTCATGTTGCTCAGAGTAAAAGCCAAAAACCCTTGCTAAGACTCACAAGTCCTCACATAATCTGACTCCTGGTATTTCTCAGATCTCATCTCCCATTGCCCTCCCCTCCTCTCACTATGTCCCCAGCAACTGTGGCTTCTTAGCTGTTGCTGGAACATGACAGGGAAGCTCCTGCCTGAGGCTTGGACTTTCTGGACTGCTCTTCCCCAAGATATCCATGCAGCTATTGTCCTTATCTGCTCCAGGTCTTTTCTTGAAAGTAACCTTTCTAGTAAAGGCTTTCTGGCATCTCCCTGGCTAAAATTTCAATCCCGCCTCACTGATGTAGGCTCTAGGATGACCAACATTGGCCCAGGACAGAAGGGGTTCCCAGGACACAGGACTTTCAGTGCTAAACCTGGGTTAGTCTTGGGGCAAACTAGGACAGTTGTTTACCCTATGTAGTCCCGGCATCTAAAACCGTGACTGTCTCATAACAGCCTTAACATATATTAGTTGAATTGAATGAATGAATGAATGAATTGAATGAATGGATGAGCAAGTAGGTAAGAAAAAACAGTACTTTTGGAGGCGAGTGTAAGATGGTATTTATTACCTCTAAAATCAGAACATATAGGTGTATGTGTCCATTAGGGCAAGTTGTAAGGTTTCTTCATCATGGAAAGAGACCCAACTTCTATGAATGGGGGATCAACCTTTCTTTATCTTCCTATCAGAAAAGTATGCTTTATCAATTTTGCTGTTAATGAAAGTGGTTTGAAATAGTGTATCCCACAATCATGTTTTAGTTCAACAGTTAAAATGCTTGTGTTGGTTTTACTTTTTTAAGGCTTTAAAATGGTTCCCATATTTTAATTTTAATTTTTTTTTTTTTTTTTTTTTGAGACAGAGTCTCACTCTGTTATCCAGGCTGGAGTGCAGTGGCACGATCTTGGCTCAATGCAGCCTCCACCTCTTGGGCTCAAGCTATCTTCCCACCTAAGCCTCTTGAGTACCTGGGACCACAGGTGCATGCCACCACACTCAGCTAATTTTTCATACTTTTGGTGGAGATAAGATTTTGCCAGGCTGGTCTCGAACTCCTGAGCTCAAGTGATCCACACACTTCGGCCTCCCAAAGTGCTAGGATTACAGGCATGAGCCACCATGCCCAGTCAATGATGCATTTTTTAATGTGCACTTTTTTCCATTGCTGATGACCCTGAGTCCTAACTCTCTTCTCTCTCCTAAATGCTTCCTCATCTACTCCAGTCTGGGCCTTCTCGGAGTTGTTCCCTGAGCCATTCTGTTTGCACAGCCTGCCATTTCACTTTCTGATGCCCCGCATTTCCTCCTTCCAGTCTCTTCAACTTAAACTAGCACAATCTGATGCTGGTCTGTCCTACACCATGTTCATGTTCTTCAAAATACTTTTGACAAGAGGATTCAGCAAGGCAACATAAGACAGTGGCTTATTCATCTTACATCCTTTGACCCTAGCATGGTTTGTACATTCATTTACTCATTCATGCATTCCACAATTTTTTTTTTGAGTTCTATAATGTGCCGGGTGCTGAGAATACAACAATCAACAAGATGTTTTCACTGTACTGTTGAGTAGGGAACAGGCAAGTAAACAGGAATGACCAAGGGAATATTAAAACTACATTTAACTGGCTAGGCATGGTGGCTCACGCCTGTAATCCCAACCCTTTGGGAGGCCAAGGCAAGTGGATCACTTGAGCTCATGAGTTCAAGACTAGCCTGGCCAACATGGTAAAACCCATCCTATGAAAAATACAAAAATTAACTGGATGTGGTGGCAGGCGTCTGTAGTCCCAGCTACTCAGGGGGCTGAGGCAGAAGAATCACCTGAACCCAGGAGGTGGAGGCTGCAGTGAGCTGAGATCATGCCACTGCACTCCAGTCTGAGCAACAAAGTGAGACTCCATCTCAAAACAAAAACAAACAAAAAAACCAAAACAAACAAGCAAAAACTACATTGAACTTATTCATGATAAATATAGGGTACTATGGAACATGTAAGAGTGACTATCATAGTCAAGCGCTAAATAAATATTATTTGAACAGTGAATGAATGAATGAGTGATTGAATGAGTGAATAAATGAAAGAATGGTTGAACATGATTAGTTATGAAAGCACAGAACGCTCAAGGTGAGTAGTCACCACCAGATGAAAAGATTCTCCTCCAACTTCACTATTTTGAAAGGCTGGCTCATCTGCACCTATACCATGGAAAATACGACTTTTATTTCTCTTTCTCTCCTATTCCCACCTCTGTGCTCCAAATAAATAATGAAATGTGACTGCCAGAGTGCCAGCAATCGCACCGCTAGCATGCCCCATCTACTTTTCTCAAAATCCTTTCCTAAAACAACCCTGATGTGAGGCAAAATAGAACCCTTCTGCAACTCTTTTCAACATTTTCATTACTGATTAAACAAAATATGTGCTCACCTTCAAGGCAGCTGACTGTACAGCCAAAGTGAGTTGCTTAACTTTGCTTACAATTTTGCATAAAGTATCAAATCATGGCCGTGACCATTGCAAAGCAGGAATTGTTTTTCCAGCTGACCCTTGCCCCTAGTTTCAATGAATCTCTTCGATCCCTTTCAGGTGGTTTCCATGCCAGCTATTTGCTGGTCTGCATTGCTGAGTCTATGCACAGCAGGGTTTATCAGAGGGCCATCTGCTTTTCTTGATAACTCCAGTACAGCAAACATCTGCTGTAGAACTGGAAAGAGCTAGTTCAAGCCAATTTTTCTTAATTGCACTGTTTTCTTTTTGGCAGACAATTACCTTCTCCTTAAGTTGCCCCTACCAAATCAAAACCTGTGGAAATCTTGCCTTTTAAAAAGGCCTTCTTTTTATATTCTAAAATATTTAACGTAAATTATAAATAGTAATCAACATTTAGTATGCATTTTTAAAAAATTGTATTATTTTCAAAAATTAAGAACATTTTTCTGCATTGCCAAAATTAACCTGATTCCTTAATCAAATTTCCCCAATTATTCCCAAAAGACCTCTTATAGCCAGTTTGTCTCAACCAGGACCATGCATTGCATTGGTTTGTCATATAAAGATGAGCAACTCCAACACGCTGACCCGTGGAAGAGACCAGGCCAGCCAGCCTGGAGAATATAGGATTCAACTGATTGTGGTGTTTACCTTTTTCCTATATCCCTTGATTTCACTGAATTGGAAGTGAAATCTAAAGGCTTGATTAGATTACCCCAGAAACTTTTGGCTGGTGTACATCATCGGTAATGTAGCGTTTTCCATTCTGTATCACAACAGGAAACTCATGTTACATGATTTTTCCCCTTGCAATCAAAAATCTTGACGTAAATTTTAAAACTAATTTATTTTGTAGAAAAAGTAATACCAAGCCATATTAACAAATGTAGACACTAAAGAAGGGTGTCAGAAAAGGAAGTCTTCCTCCCACACCACACTTTCCATCACCAGTCTTTCTCCCCTAGGAGGGAGATATTCCTCCCTAAAATATTCTATGTACAAGCAATGGGAACATACTTTCATTTAATAATATGTGGAGGAGATGCTTCCATCTTAGCACATATTGATCTAATGTATTCTTTGTAATGATGCCATGCTTTAACATCCTGTAGATGTTCCATAATTCATTTACTAATACATCATTGATGGATATTTAGGTGGTTTCCAGACATACACATTTGCATATATATGAACATAATTGCAGATTATATTCCTAGAAGTAAAATCGCTCATCCAAAGGCATGTGAATTCTAAATTTTGTAAATATGGACAAATTGCTTTCCAAATAGTTTGTACCAGATTACACTTCTACAAAAAGCGTATGTATGAGGAAGTCTTTTCCCCTGACCCTCATTGACATAAGATATTATCCACTTTTTGATCTTAGTTGATGATAGGTGAAAAAAGGTATCTCATCACTTTGCTGTGCATTTACCTAATTTTGAATGTGTTTATCTTTTTCTGTATTTAATGGATTAAGGTAATTATTTCCTAATTTATAGATTAAGGAAAGTATCCCTTAGTTTATCAAATGTATGCAAATATGTGTGGCAGGATATTAGTATTCAGATTGCTTCAATCTGTAAATGTGTTATTCTGTCCCCCCCGCACCCTTTTTTCCCAGCACTGGAAAGACATAAAACAAATATTTCCCTACCTCTAATAAGGATGCCATTGAGAAAAGAGGACTTCATTTTCCTATTGCTTTTGGAGTGATGTCCTATTATAATAATAGATGAAGAAGAAAAGAAAGTTTTTCTGAAAACCTTACATAGTTGTGGGGATTGAGGGGGGTGGGGAGGAGGCTGTACAAAGTGCATGTGGGGGCACAGGAGCTGACAGTCAATCCCCAGAAGTTGCCCAACAAAGGACAGGACCCACTTCTTGGGAAGGAGAGAGTCAAGTGGGACTGGCAGGTACCACGTTACGGGATAACATATGAATGCTCAGAAGCTGTCCGAACTCTGTGTCAGTGCCTGCAGATCCAACAACCTGTCCCTCACACCATCTCCATGAGGTGCACTGCGCTTCCTGGGGCACCTGAGCCATAGCCTCATATCCTACACCTGAAATAGTGACCATCAACACGGCTGAGGGTGATGATGCTAATGCTGACCCCAAGGCTTTGCTTGGTCCCAGCTGGGTACACTGCCCTCTCATAACACCCGTAAGCCCAAGAAAATGGAGTGGAGTGGGGTTCTGAATGCCAGTCACATAGGTGAACTCCCCTCATAACATCTGCATGGACTGGGGGAGGTTTGAATGAAAGCAGCTCAAAACCCCTTTACTGGAAGAGTGGTTGCTGACCTCTGTTACATGCTTTTCCTATTTGCCTTTGCCTTTGTTTAGAGTATTTTTGTGTGAGTGTTCATACATTTAAAGATTTTATATAGTAAAATGTATCCTTTTTTTTTTTTTTTTTTTTTGAGACAAGGTCTTGCTCTGTCACCCAGGCTGGAGTGCAGTGGTGTGATCACAGCTCACTGCAGCTTCAACCTCCTGGGCTCAAGCCTCAGCCTCCTGAATAGCTGAGACTATAGGCATGCACCACCATGCACAGCTAATTTTTGTATTTCTTGTAGAGACAGAGTTTTGCCATGTTACCCAGGCTGGTCTCAAACTCCTATACAGTTTAGCACTCCTAAAGTGTACAGTAACTAGATAAAAGCCTTCGTTTATGCTGGTGCAGACCCAAGGAAGGGATTCGGCGTGGAAACAGCTCTCCCTCCTGATGTACCTTCTTCACTCTTGCTATTCTCATGATGTCCTGCACTGCCCTCTCCACAAAATCTATGAAACAAGCAGGAGATATTGTGTGAACAGTCCTCCCCTGGAATGTAGTGTTCAGGACTAGATACTATAAACAAGCAGAGGCTTTGGTACCAGAGTGTTCCCAGAAGAGAGTCACCATGAGGATGAGGGGATTGGAAACCAAGTCAACATAATTATATTATACTATATAATGTGCAATGAATGCCTACTATATGACATGCACTGTTTCTAAGAAACTTATCTCATTTAATCCTCGAGCACCCCAATAAGGATGGTTCTATTTTACCCTCATTTTACAGATAAGGAAATTAAGACATAAAGCTTAAGTAACTGTCTAATGTCACACAGGTAGTGTTTGACAAAGCACATCTTAGCCTATGCCTTTTGGTTGAAGGAAATGAGGACAAGTAAGTACAGGAATGCCATACAGCTATCTTTAAATTTCAAAGAGTTACATGGAAGAAATCATAAATTTGCTCTATAGGTGCTCCAAGTCTACAGGTGAGGGTCATTAATAAGTAGATTTCTAGTTAATATATGGATAGCTTTCCAGAGAATGAAGTGTTTCTTAAAAAGGAGTAAGTGATCTCGAGAGGTAGTGAGGTACTATTTAAGGGGTCCAAACAGAGACTGGATGGTCCTGGGGAAGATGCTGGCAAGGATATTCAGGTATTTAATTGCTGGTTTGGATTAGTCACCCTTAAGGACCCCAAAGGCCTTGAGATGGTGGTAAATGATTCACTTTCTAATTTCCAGCAGGGTGGGGTTGTGTATTATGGGGAACGTGGCTACATCAAATAAATTCCAGGTTGTCAACATTACAGAAACAGTCATGGCAGGTTTGAAGAGTTAATTCATAATGAGGAAAGTTGATAAAAAATACTTTGAATCCAGCGACAGAAAAATCTGGATAGATTTTTGACAAACAGCAGCAGCTGTGTGCGTGATGGATGCTGTGTAGTGCTGTAGCTGAGGGCATGGATTCTAGAGCCAGCCCCAAGGGTTCAAATGCAAACTTACTAATTTCACATTTACTAATTGTGTGACCTCAGGCAAATTACCTAGCCTCATTAGACTTCAGTTTCCTTACCTGTAAACTACTGTGTTAAACACTATCTAATTTTGAATCCCTGTTGGGGGGTATATGTATATGAGGTCATATTTAGAACAAAGCCTGGGACATAGTGAGTAATAAATATTTGCTACTATCATTCCAAAGAATGTTCATGACATTTTTGACATTCAAACACTACAAAAAATAAATCACTTTTAATTTTATTGCCACAAATTGATAAACTGTTGTGAAAAAAGAGAAACTGGCACACATGAAATAAAACAAACATAAGAAAACATTAGACCAAAACAGATTTGAACTCTGTCTCCCAGGCTGGAGTGCAGTGGGGTGATCTCAGCTCACTGCAACCTCCACCTCCCAGGTTCAAGCAATTCTCATGCCTTAACCTCCAAGTAGCTGGGATTACAGGCATGCACCACCATGCCTGGATAATTTTTGTGTTTTATTTAGTAGAGGTGGGGTTTTGCCATGTTGGCCAGGCTGCTCTTGAACTCTTGACCTCAAGTGATCTGCTCACCCTGGCCTCCCAAAGTGCTAGGATTATAGGCATGAGCCCCTGCCCATGGCCTGAACTCTGACTTTTGAAAACGTTTTCTAAAACTGTTTATTTTGACTTATTTTTAAACAATCAACAGTATTTCACTGTGCACCTATTACTATGTCTAACACAATGCTAAGTAAGGAGAATTATGAGACGCTTATCATGTGATCTTGTCTTTAAATAGTTTATAACCTAGCTACCTGAGATTATGAAGACATATTTTAAAAATTCTAGGACCTAATATCTTTTTTTTTTTTGAGATGGGGGCTCACTCTGTCACCCAAGCTGAAGTGCAATGGCCCGATCTCAGCTTACTGCAACCTCCGCCTCACAGGTTCAAGCGATTCTCCTGCTTCAGCCTCCCGAGTAGCTGGGATTACAGGCACCTGCCATCATGCCAGGCTAATTTTTGTATTTTTGCAGAGACAGGGTTTCACCATATTGGTCAGACTGGTCTTGCACTCTTGACCTCAGGTGATCCGCCTGCCTCGGCCTCCCAAAGTGCTGGGATTACAGACGTGAGTCACTTCACCTGGCCGGACCTCATATCGTTAAGTAAAAATCATCTTTGAAAGTAATCACTTTGGATAGTTATACATTTATTTCAATAATCCTACCGTTGCTCAAAACATTCTTTACATCTTTTCTTTTGGGATTGCCTTTGGAGTTATCATACAAGTCATTAAAGAAAAGCAGACTCATTGCTTTAGTTTAGTGTTGCTCTATCATCCTCAAGTACCTAGCTTAGTCACTTGAATTATTCACTAGCTTTGGGTCTCAGTGACTTCTGATTATTTTAAAGTGTCAAATTCACCCTCAAAGACAAGTTTGGCTATTCCTGATGATCTTCAAAGGAATGCACTGCAGCATTATTGACCAGTAAGTTCTTGGAGAACAAGGTGCCTCTCGCTCCTCTGCATCTCTGGTAGCGTCTGTTGCAGTGCTTAATCACAGCAGGAGCTCAATTTGTACATGCTTGTGGACTGGAAGGAAAGGAGCTGCAGCACCTCAGCTGCTCAGCAGCTGGAGATAGCAGGGCATGGTGAGGATGAAGGCGAGGAAGGGTTCCAGGTCGGGCTTGAGGGCAACTTTTTTTCCGTTCAGTTATTTCAGGGTTTTCTTTCACTACTCCTTAGACGTCCGGCTTTGACAGCGAAGGACAGAAAGGTCTGCCTGAAGCTGGCAGCAGATTCTCCCAATACTCCCTTTGAGCCCTGTGTTTTAATATATACATAATTAATTAATTAAAAGTCTTACCTATAAGTCCAATATGTCATATATGTATATGTGTATGCATATGTACATAACCACACACACACACACACACCCCCCAGAGTCAAAACTTGGTGGATAATCAGGCTAAAGCAGAACTTTTGTTATAACATACAGACAGAAAACTATGTCCATATCCATTAATGCCAGGGGCCTTTCTCACATTTCAATAACAATCATTAGGTTTCATACCACCTTTCAGAAAAAGACAAGGTATTTCAATTTCATATACTTTTTATTTTGAGACAGGGTATTGCTCTGTTGCCCAGGTTGGAGTGCAGTGGCACAATCTTGGCTCACTGCAGCCTAGACCTCCTGGATTCAAGCAATTCTTCTGCCTCAGCCCCCCAGGTAGCAGGGACTACTGGCGTGCACCACCACACCAGGCTAACTTTTGTATTTTTAGTAGAGACAGGGTCTCCCCATGATGCCCAGGCTAGTCTCAAACTCCTAAGCTCCAGTGATCCGTCTGCCTTGGCCTCCCAAAGTGCTGGGATTCCAGGCATAAGCCACCATGCCCAGCCTTAAATTTCATATACTTTTATGAATTATATTTATTCTGAAATTTCTAACAGAGTCCTTCTATCAATATTTTAATGTAATGAGAAGAATATGAGAACAGTTTTTAATGTGATGAGTCAAAGTATAATTCTCCAAAATGTAACTAAGAAAATAATACAAATTACTTAACCGATATTTGTTTCTTGTTAGACAAAGGAAGAAGAGTACAAAGGTCCCTAGTCACAGCCCTTTCTGATAAATATATTTTTATCATTTTTTCTACTTCACTTACAAAACAATGAGTAAATCGATATTTTTGGATGATAAGATGTCAGAAATCTAGTGTTTATTGTGTAGTCGTAAATTTCTGTGAACATCAGTAGGTTTGGGAGTCAGGGTACAAAGGGTGTCTTCTTGCTTTGGTCTATAGAATAACGTTTTAATTCTAATAGCTAATGAATTTTAAGGATTCCTAGCACATGATAATTAAATAAACTTCTCACTTATTTAAACTGTTTTAATCATCAGTAAAGTATGTTTTCCTCACCTTTTAATTATAATTATATTTAGTACTTTTTAAAAAGTATGACACATATACAAACCATCTTCTCTAGTAAATATCCATATCCCCTAGAAGAAAGTTTCGGCTAAATGATTCTTGCCTACTTTTACAACCTAAGTAAATTTGCATTAGGCAAGTTTTTCCAGTCCAAAAATGAAGACTTTCAATCCCACTGAAATGAATAAATAAGCACAAAATGGGTGAAGTACATAAAAGTACTGAACAAAGAGAAGACAGCAGAGATTGTGACTAGTTCTAGAAGATGGAAGGGGGATGGAATTATATCAACAGATATACATACATATATATATACACATATACATGTATATATACATACACATACATACACAAAAGATTATCTACATGGAGAGACAGAGGAGAGAGAGAGAGTATGAGAGTGTGTGTGTGAAATACAATGATCCATAACAGAACAGTAATTATAAGACCTCAGGGAAAGTGAAGCCCTGTTATTTTTCTTTCAACAATGAAAAAGGAAGTTAATCAGAAATCCCTTGAAAATCAAAAGCTATACAAAGAAAGTCAGACCAAGTATGAAGCCAATTGAAATATGGCATGGATTTGGACAATATATCCATGGGAATGTAAGAGAAGAAAATTCATTTGACCTTGATGCTTGGAACATTCTCCAACAGGTAGCTTAAGTTTTGTAAACAGGATTTATCCATGGTCCCATGGATAAAGGGACACAGAACACTGCAGACCACTACTTTGTTCTACAGGGAACGTTTTTCTAAATGCAACAATTTTCTATTATTTCTGCAACAGAGTATTAGATTGGAAGTTTGACTGGAAACACCAAGGCATGATGGATTTTAGGTATCAAGGGGAGTTGCAAGACAGACACTGAGCAGAAGTTTAAAGGAGGTGGCTACGAACCAGCCAGATGACTCACCTGACTCTCCCCTGGAAAATCTAGACCACAAGAGAACAATGGGCCAGCTACTTTGCTTGTGGGCAAAAGGGGTGCTGTTAAATTGGGGTCAGACCACACTCTCGGGGCTTGTCTGTAGAAAGGAAGGGTGAAAGCTGCTTTGAGTCTAATGAGAGCAAGAGAGCCAGCCTGAGCTATCTAAAATCTGGCCCAAGAGAATCACCAGGAAGGACAATGGGACCCCCAAATCAGAGAATATCTGGAGTGACCTGGTTGAAAAAGCCACTGTCTGAGGTGGAAGTCACAGTCAGAAAAATGCGTGTGGCATGAGAATTACAGACAAAAGTTTCCAGTGGAAGCCTCTGAAGACCCATGAGCATGCTCACAAAGATCTGCCAGGCTCAAAGCATGCCGGCTTCCTATCAGGGTTCCAGGCAAGCAACAACAGTCTTACTCCTTTGTCCATCCTCTCTCTTCTTTCTTTGAATCTGAGGAGGCCAGAAACCATGGGTAGCAGATGGGAAGGGAGGGTTGGGAGCATAAGACAGAGAAAGAGAAGCAGCACGTTGGCCTCTCCTGGTTTCCTGTCTGTGGAAGGCTGTTGCTGGACAAAGGGAGCAGCTTCAAGTTTCAAACATGCTCTGAGTTTTGATTTGCCATGAACCTGAACACTTTTGTTTATTTTTTATTTTGGGGTTTTTTTGCTTGTTTGTTTGTTCATTTTGAGGTGGAGTTTCACTCTATTCCCCGGGCTGGAGTGAAGTGGTGCAGTCTTGGCTCACTGCAGCCTCCACCCCACTGGATTCAAGTGATTCTCCTGCCTCAGCCTCCCGAGTAGCTGGGATTATAGGCTCCTGCCACCACGCCAGGCTAACTTTTGTATTTTTAGTAGAGATGAGGTTTTGCCATGTTGGCCAGGCTGGTCTTGAACTGCTGAGCTCAGGTGATCCACCCAAAGTGCTAGGATTACAGGTGTGAGTCACTGCCCAGTCCTAAACACTTTTAATTACTCAACTGAGACTATCTGTGAAATAAAGTGATTATGGAACTTTCCATTGCCTAAGGGCACCCAGAGAAGTTCTAGAGCATGTCAGTATTTTCAAATAGGAACAAAGGAAGGAATTCATTGAGTAGGTTTAAAAGGATAGAAGGAGACAAAAATAAAAGTGAGTTCTAATTATGTTTCATGAGTCCTGCTTGTTTAATGTAACAATTATAATAATATTGTAAATGTTATTCACTGATTTTATATTTTTAGGATCAACCTACAGAGAATGCTTGAAAGACAATTATAACTATAGAATAGAACAAAATGGTTATAAACCTTGATGATAGTAAAGTATGGTAAAACTGAGGGACAACAAGGGGTAGATGAGAGAGGGAAGGTGGAAAGAAGCAGAAGGCAATCTATTCTTATTTTACAGAGAGTGGAGTCAAGAGATTCCTGCCTTGTATTGATGAACTAAGAAACAGGTGGTTAAATATATAATTTTAACTTAAAAAGATGATATCCAACAGAAGAAATAAAAGTGTAACGAATCAAAACTGGGAAAAGGAGAATGGGGGAAAGGGGAAGACTGTCTGATTTAAATCCCTCAGCTTTCATAAAGGGTTATCAATAATAACCACTTAAAACTGATGACGAAAGAAATAGAGGTACAAGATTTCAAACTACAAATGACAAGCAGGTTTCCTCTGTGCCCTGGTCTGATCGTCCGTGTCCCCCACAATGCACATGTTGAAACCTAGTCACCAATGTGATGATATTAGGAGATGGAGCCACCGGGAGGTGATTGGGTCATGACGGTGGAGCCCTGATGAATGGGACTAGTAGAGGCCCCACTCTAATCCCAGCACTTTGGGAGGCAGAGGCAGGTGGATCATGAGGTCAGGAGTTCGAGACCAGCCTGGGTAACATGGTGGAACCCCATCCCTACTAAAATACAAAAATTAATCGGGTGTGGTGGTGGGTGCCTGTAATCCCAGCTACTCGGGATGCTGAGGCAGGAGAATTACTTGAAGCTGGGAGGCAGAGGTTGCAGTGAACCAAGATTGCACCATTGCACTGCAGCCTGGGCAACAGAGTCAGATGCTGTCTCAAAAACAAAAACAAAAACAAAAAAAAAGAAAGAAAATAAAAGAAAAGAGACCCCAGGGAGCTGTGGTGCCCCATCTACCATGTAAGAACACAGCAAGCAGGTATCATCTGTAAGGAATGCCTGCTTCCTTAGAGATGGCCTTTACCATCTATAAGGCCTTCACCAGACATTGAATCTGCTGACACCTTGATCTTGGACTTTGCAGCCTCCAGAACTGAGAAAGAAGTTTCTGTTGTGTATGAGCCACCCAGTTTATGGTATTGTTCTGACAGCCCGAATGGACTGAAGACAATTATGGAAATGGGACTGGTGTCAGGAAGGGGATAATTTTTACTTTTCACTTTATACGTTTCTATACTTTTTGCCATGTGCATGCATAGCATTTACAACAATAAACAAAATTAGATTAAAGGAAAATAATAAGAATGTTAATTTAAAAATGCTTACCTTGCTCTAATCCAGGGTTTGGTGTGCATGTCTAAACCACTTCCCCAGCTGCCATGTTTTTCTGAAGCTGGTGGCAAAAAGCCCCTTTCTGGGGCCAGCTCCTCTGCAATTGCCCTGATGTGGTAGGGCTCAAATCCACAGCACCCGCCAATGTACCGGACCCCCAGGTTGTAGGCCTCTCTGGCATATTTTTGAATATCCCATCTGGTGGCAACTCTGGGTTCCAGCCCTGTATCACAATAGTTAACAGCATTTCTGTTACTGTTCTCATTTTCAAATGATGGATGCTATAATGAGCAGTTTTTCCGATTAAAAAAATTGTAAACTTTAGATGATGCATTCTTCTGGTAGCTCATTTTTGGTTAACACTGAATGTTTTGTCATATGCACTTTCTTACTGTAAAACTGAGCCACCATTTATTATAGCCATTTGGATTTTGTCACAATGAGAAACACAGAGACCTCTACTATGCACCTGAGCTTACCAAAGGGATATTCTGGGAGGTCCACAAACCCCTCTTTGCCACAGTCGGGCGTGTGGAACCCCAGGGGCTGCACCATGAGGTGCGCTTTCAGCCCTGCCCGCTCGAGACCCTCCTTCATGAGCTCCATCGTCTTCAAGCTGGTCTCGGGCCCAAAGCGGCAGTTCACGCCAACGATGGAAGCCCCTGTGCGAAGAAATAACACTTACATTTTATTACTTATTTATTTATTTGTTTATTATTATTTTTTAATAGTTGGTAGGTACCTTAGAGGTTAGCTATCCCTCTCCACCTCCCACGATTTACAGATAAGAAAACTGATTGGAGTTAATTCTTTTATTTTCAAACTGCTCTCACAGTATCAAGCACACTTTGTTAAATTTCATAAGCAACAACTGAGCTGTGTATCACTGTATGGGTCCAAATTACCTGCCTTCACCAGCCTCACGGCACATTCTCCGGGGGTTGTATCATGCATGTCTCCTTCTGGGCCTATGCACATGGTAACTGCCACGGGTCTATCGGATTCTTTTAAGACTTCCACAGCCCACACAGCTTCTTCAACATGCTCAAAATACTAAGAGAAATGTCACTTTTTCTACTGGTCCAAACATAAAGCAGATTTTGAATGGTAAAGGTAAATATAGCAAAACAGTTATAAAAATTACCAAATAGAATATAAACATATATACAATAAAACTTGCTAAGGAATGTGTGTCTATAAGACTGATTAAAGAATACCTTTCCGAGTAAATATTTTCATTCCTATAACAATAACTTATAGTTTTTCATTCAGGGATCATTGATTCAGTGAGATGATGCCCATGAGTGAAAAAGAAGAAAACATACCCAGAGATTTTCAAAGTATCTGAGTATTTAAAATCATAAGTTTGAAGGAGGAAAAGTTTCACTAATAAATTTTAGATTCATCTCTTATAAAACTGGGGTAATCTCTGAAACAATGAGTAGCTTATCGTGTGTTATATACTTAGAAGAGCTTTTATATTCGCTTCTAGTTAGATATTCATAAGTACTCCATAAAGTAGGAAGGGAAATACTATTTCCCAGGATGAGAAGATTGAGGCACAGCATGGGAGAGATAGCTACTCCCTTTCTTTGCTAGTGGCAGACAGGACATCTTGTCTGGTAAACCTGTGTCATTTTCTGGGGTGCTTCCCAGGAACCCCCTTCAGTGCCACAGCTGAAAAGCTGACCTTAAGGCAACTAAAGAAAAGCCAGAAATCTTCCCATTTCTTCCCTCTTGAGTTAGAAACAAATTCTGCAGAAGCAGTGTGAGCAATGACAGAGAGAATCAAAAGATGGGTTCTTAAACAAACAGAGTGGTGCCATCATCCATCTGGAAATCAAATCATCTGGTGTCAAATCCCATCACACATGCTGGGATTACAGGTGTGAGCCACCGCGCCTGGCCAGGGGATATTCTCTTGTTTGGAGTAAAGTCGTGGGTTGAAGGCATGACTCCAGGCAGTAGCAGTTATGTTGAGAAATGGGGAATGAGGACTTTCTTTTTGGAAGCGGAGGAAAGATAATGTTCTGGGTCTTCATGTCCAATCAATGACCAATACTTACTGATTCTTTCTTCAAAATGTAACTCACATGTCATAGCTTGAGTGAAAGCAGAGAGGCAAGAAGAGCAAGACATGGATGGAGAAGGCTATGGAAACTACTGGGTGCTGAGCATTATTGGTGGGGCGTGGACAAGCCTGGACAGCCACCACCTTCTAGGCCTTGCTCTCTCAGTCCCCAGCCCACACATGCAGTGCCCTCCTGCCTGGCTTCTCACTCTGGAGAGGGTGCTCCCGGATGCACTGTGCCCTATGCTTCCTTCTAGGTTGTGGAGTCCCCCGAGTCAGCTTCTGCAGCCACCCAGACCTTAGAAGATCAAAGGCTATGGTCAGGCCTCCCCTGGGTCTGTCCTTTGGCTCCAAGAGAACCTAGCATACCAATGAGGGAATGTTGACCTTGACTGCCATGCATTTAAATAAACCTTTGACCACCCACATGGAAGAAATGAGGGCATAAGGCTGTCCAATACTCTCATGGAATGTGAAGACTCTGCAGTTATGCTTGCAAAATAGGCTCAATCCTTTTCCTCTAATACTAGCCTCACCTCTGCAATCAAGAAGTCAACATTTTTCCAGGCAAAAACTTCTAGCTGTTGTCGAAAAAGTTTTTTAATTCTAGTTTCATCCTTGTGGTATTTGTATATTGATGTCTGGCAGATCCCCCCTGCAACCAAAGCATCACCTTTGCCAGCCACTTCCCTGGCGAGGTCACAGGCAGCAGCATTGACATCTTCCCACTGAGGTTAGAGAGCAAGAGTTCAGATGGTGAGCCTAGCAGTTTGAAGGTAAAATATAAAAGATAACCAAAGGAACAATAAACAAGTAAGATGAGTGTAAGCCACTCTTTTCAATGCAAGCAGAGAAGACCAGCAGAGTTGGTACAATCTCCTCTGTTACCATGACCTTATATTTCCATTATTGTACTTACCACATTGGATTTTAATAACTGTTTGCCTCCCATACTTGACCTTGAGCCTCCAGATAGGGTCTATGCCTTTGTATCATCTTTGAATCTAATGTAGAGAATGGACTATAACAGATACTCAGTACATGTTGGTTGGTTGAATGAATTAATGGGCATTAATATTTACACGTGGTAACATTTTACATTTGCAGAATATTTCACAACACGTCCACATCTTTGATCTTACTCTTCTCAACAGGTCTATGAACTTAAGTACTACCGTTATCTCCATTTTGCAGAAAGAAAACCAATGCTCAATGCAGGTAGGTGTCTTACACAAAGCCACAACCAATAGGTGGCAATGCTGGATATTAAACCCTTTCTCATTTCTACACCAGTGTTGTGTTTTTTAGGGCCTCCATGTCTCCAGAAGAGAAAAATGTGAAGTGAGAAGGTAAAAAGAGCATCTATGAAGTGCTTTCTCTCTAAAAAATAACACAAGAAGACAGCCATGCCCTTCCAATGGTTTATTTTACCCCTAGTCCTGACCCCTCCTCTACCTAAATGGGGAGAGAAAGCTAATTCATTTAGTATATATTAATTTCTTTTTTTTCTGAGATGGAGTCTCGCTCTGTCACCCAGGCTGGAGCGCAGTGGTGTGATCTCGGCTCACTGCAACCTCCATCTCCCAGGTTCAAGTCATTCTCATGCCTTAGCCTCCCATGTAGCTGGGATTACTGGCACCTGCCACCACGCCCAGCTAATTTTTGCATTTTTAATAGAGATGAGGTTTCACCATGTTGTCCAGGCTGATCTGGAACTCCTGGGCTCAAGTGGTCTGTCCACCTCGGCCTCCCAAAGTGCTGGAATTACAGGTGTAAGCCACTGTGCCCAGCCTAGTTAGTATATATCTTTATGTGACAATTAATACATAGATACTTATATGGACTTTTGTAATAAAGTGTAGTAACACATCATCAATGCCATAGCTTCCCATGTAGAGGTTATTTCTTAATAGATGACTCCCTCCCCGCACCCAGCCATTGCCGTTTACCTTGCTTTCCATATTGTCCTCACTGGCAGAAAAGGTGAAAGTCTGCATGACATTTGATCCTGCTCTCAAGAATTCCATGTGAAGTTGACGAACTACAAAGTAGTTGGGTTTTAAACATTGAAATAAATGAACAAAGAAATATTACAGAAGCTGTCATTTTCACTGACTCCCATCTCTTCCAATCATACCTCAGTTCAAACCTAGTAGTGATAAAAAGTTATAGATTAAAGTCAGTAGAATTCATAGGCAGGATGTACTGTTTAGAGTAGCCTTGTATTGTTCTGGTGATGGGCCTCAATGACTTGGTGCAGTCACATGCAGAGATTAAGACCAGATTGGCCAATTATCCCTTGGTCTCTTAGTCCAGAGAGGTTTATTCTATACCTGTGTTGTGAAGGATATAGCTGGTCTACTATAGTCAGCATTGGCAGCCCTCAAAGTAAAGTGAGGAGCTTCTCATAGAAAGCAGAATGCATGTGGGTGGAACCCATATCAGAGTCAGCAGCAAGCAGCTGGGGAACATCAGAGAGCAGTCTGGAAGTTTTCCCTGGCTATCCGAAAGTCATTCCTTCCTCTCCTTCACCACTTTCGCCCCTCCTCCCATATCATTTCTCTTGTTATTCCAGCACTTTCTTCCCAGTTTAGCAAAAAGGTCTTTTAACATTCAGAACAAGTTCTTCTTGAGCCAGATGAAAACATCCTGTTAAGCACCAAAGGGACAAAACTTGGTCCTGCTCTACCACAGAACTCTGGGTGTCCGATGCACCAATCATAATGGCCATAATCGTACTGATGATACGCAGGGCACTTCACACAGGTTAACTCAT
The DNA here is from genome assembly GCF_047675955.1 of Chlorocebus sabaeus. NCBI lineage: Eukaryota > Metazoa > Chordata > Mammalia > Primates > Cercopithecidae > Chlorocebus > Chlorocebus sabaeus. The sequence continues at coordinate 17,888,232 of NC_132907.1, forward strand.
GAGTCCTCACATCTAGCCCGTGTTGTGCCCTCGTGAAACAGATGAAGATATGGATCCTTGGAGAGGTCAAGTGACTTGTCCAAGGTCACACAGCTGGTCAGTGGAAGAACCAAGACAGGATCCTAGGTTTATCTGATACGCTATGCGAATATACATAAAATCAGAGCGAATCAAAAGTTCCAGTCTCAGCTAGTGTTCTCTTTCACCCATTTCATTCGTTGACTTTATTTTCCCACTTTAATTTAGGAGAACAAACACACACAAAAAAGAGTCAGAAGAGAATTAAAGTTCTAATTTCAGGTAACTATCTAATCCCATCACAGTTCTTTACCTCTAGCCAGGAGGATGATATAAAACTGTGTTGACTTCTTTGCCCTCCCAACCCCGGGACCTGGCTGGCTGTGCTCTGTTACACTGTGACTGCCATTAATCACCCTCACTATACACGCTGTTACATTAACCATGCACGTTGTCAGCAGGGTGAATCAGAAGCAGGAACAGCTTTGCTGTTTTAAGGAAACTGTGTATCTACAAGGTAAATATTCATGGAACAAATATTAAGATGTCTATTTTAGCACTGCCTATACATTAAGATGCAGATGTGTGTGTGTATGAGAGTGTGTGTGGGTGTGTGTGTGTCGTGTGGGTGTGTACATGTGTTTGTGGTGTGTGTGGGTGTGTATATGGGGTGTGTGGATGTGGGGTTAGGGGTGTGAGTGTGTGTGGGGGTGTGTGTATGAGAGTGTGTGTGGGCGTGTGGATGTGTGGGTGTGTGATGTGTGTAGGTGTGTGTATGAGAGTGTGTGTGGGTGTGTGTGTTGTGTGGGTGTGTACGTGTGTTTGTGGTGTGTGGGGGTGTGTATATGGGGTGTGTGTGGATGTGGGGTTGGGGTGCGTGTGTGGGAGTGTGTGTGGGCGTGTGGGTGTGTGATGTCTGTAGGTGTGTGTATGAGAGAGAGAGAAAGGAAGAGAGAGGTCATTTTCTTGCATTACTTCCGCCTTCATACTGCCATTGTCACCACATCTTGGCAATTTTAGCAAGCAAAACACCCCTTTGAAACAGTTGTTATTTTTTTCTTGATCTTCTCTCAATCAGATTTAAATAAAACACCACTGAGGTAGACACTCTTGGGGATGTGGGCACCAACCTGCGTCTGGGTGTTCTATCACTGCCTCTGGAGTCCAGCGCCCAGCCTTCACATAGCCTCTCTTCTCCAGAGTAATGAGAAAGCTGCCATCTCCGATCACAACCTCCCCACTCTCCAGGCGTTCCAAAATCCCCTGAAGAACAGAAAAACAGCACCTAAGCTCCGCTCTACCTTTTTTCTTTTTTTTTTCTAAAAGCAATTTCTAATTTTAGGTGAAGATGTATTATGTTCTTAGAGTTGTAGTTTTGTTAAAATAACGTGCTTAATAATATTTCAGAAAGATCGAGCATACTATGTTTCTTGGCCAATCCAGGTACCTATTTTGTACAACGAAAGGGCTGAAACTATTTATTCTTAAATAACATTTAATCTGAGTCAAATTATAGTGCTGATTCCATGATAGTTATTTTGGCTTTTCAATGCATTTGTGGCAACACGGCTAGTTGTCTAACTAGTGTGCATTCTCTCCCCTTTTTTGTGTGTGGGGGGACAATGCCCCCAACTTTCAAAAAACTCCCAGGCTCCCTTGCCTCTGGGAGCAGCCCTGTGACACAGTGCTGGCCAGTGAGACACATATGGAAGCTGGTGGAGGATTTCTGGAAAAGTTTTGCTTTCCTGACATAGACGCCCACTCCCTTCCTTCTTTTCTATTTTCCTCCTTCCTGGCTGGAATGCCAACATAATGCCTGGGAGTACAGCAGTCATCCGACAGCCACATGAGGCAGATTTCTTAAGACATCCTTGGGTGGCTGCAGCAGCCATGGGCTGCTACCCCTGGACCTCTTATTAGGTGAGAAAAATAAACCTTTTCTTCGTGTCAGTCACTGAACAGAACTGGAGTGGACACAACGCTTCGTAATCATGCAGTGTGTTCACACATGTATTATCATATGGCACTCCCAGCAACTCTGCCGGTGAGGCAGGACAGACAGTTTTTATTCTCAGGTATAGATGAGGAAACTGAGGCTCAGAATGTTTGACTTGCCCAAGATCACAGAGCTAAGTAAAAAGTCAGACTAGCTTCTAAATTCCTACTCTCTTTTCCTTCTATTTTACCACCTTTCTCTTTAGCCCACTCATAACTTATTTAAAAGGTTCCATTCAGAGCAGTTAGCCATGGGATGCAGTTTCCTTTTGATAAAGGAAGGCCTCAGGCCTGTGCCCACAGACCCTGGTGAGGATAGGCACTCCTGTTTTTGCGCCCAAATGTTGCATTTTCCATGACCATCCTGGCCCACCACACCTCCATCTTGTGCCTATAAAAACCTCAAGACCCTAGCAAACACAAACACAAGCAGCTGGACATTGAAAGAAACACACTGGCAGAAGAACACACAGACTTCGGCAGGCCAACAGCGGCAGAATGACACAGACGACGCGGAATTCGGCCGGGGTGGTTAGAGGAAAGCCCAGCTGCTGAGCGGCCTGACTCCAGGGGAAGCCCACCTTCCCACTCCATCCCCCTTCTGGCTCCCCATCCATCTGCTGAGAGCTTCTTCCACCACACAATAAAACCTTGCACTCATTCTCCAAGCCCACGTGTGATCCAGTTTTTCCAGTACATTGGCAAGAACCCTGGGATACAGAAAGCCCTCTGTCCTTTCAATAAGGCAGAGGGTCTAATTGAACTGATTAACACAAGCTGCCAGTGGACAGCGAAGCTGAAAGAGCACACTGTAACACACGCCCACTGGGGCTTCGGGAGCTGTAAACATTCACCCCTAGACGCTGCCATGGGGTACCTGCATGCTCCCCCTAGGGGTTTAAGCTGCGGGGAGCTGAAGAAGTGAGCCACACCCCCATCGCATACCCTGCGATGGGCATAAGAGAACTTTTCCCATTTGCTTGGTCTAAACCACATCTCCCCAGGTGCCTACAGGGTCATCCCCTCACTGCCTTCAGGTCTTTGGTCAAGTGTCACCTTTTCAGAGATGCCTTCCCTGACCACTGCAAACCACCCCCCCAACCCCCACAGCAATCCTGATCCCTCTTTTCTAGGCTGCATTAGTGAAAGATGCAACCTTTTATTGATAATAGGCCAGTTCATTCCAGGTCTGCCCATAGCCGGACACAAAGCAATGACTGGATCAGGGAGAAAAGCCTCAGATGCCTCTTCTAACTAGTCTTATCTGTTCTGTGAAATCAATATAAACCCCCTCAGTTCCTGAATCCAAGGGAGACATCAAGCAGGGTACAGAGACAGCTTACGGGGCTACATGTTCGGTGTAGGGTGAAACTAAGCCTTGTGAAAAAGAGGCCCCACAAACAGTGGCTTTCCTCTTACAGAGGAAAAAGAAGCTACTTTTATTTAAAGCCACTGTTTGTGGGGGGCTTCTTTTTTACGGAGTGTGCACCAAAGTGCACAGTCCTTTCATCTTATTGCTTTGCCATTCCCTGTGGCAGGGGTCAGCACATGACAGCCCACAGACCAAATCTGGCACATCACCTGTGTTTGTAAAAATGGTCTTAGGTAAAACCCTGCCCAATGATTTACATACTGTCTAATGGCCACTTTTCCACTACAGTAGCAGAGTCGAGTAGTTACCACCAAGACTGTATGGCCCCCAAGGCTAAAAATAATTACTATCTAACCCTCTACAGAAAGCATTTGCCAACCCAGCCCTAGGGTACTGTCCTCCTCAGTATGGGGGAAACTTGATCAGAGTCACGTTCATACTCTGTCTCCAACGATGAGGAAACAAAGTGTGGCAAGGCTCATCCTAAAGTTTTTAGCTCAGACCTAGAAGTGACTCATCTCATTGACATTTACATTTCCTGCGTGAGAGTTTAGTCACATGGCTCTACCTTGCTGCAAGGGAAGCCAGGAAGTATCATCAGTGAATGCCCATGTGTCCAGCTCCAACGCTAATCCTACGGAAGGAGGAGGAACAGATTTTGGAGAGAAACTGCTTCTGTTCTAGTGTCTGGCATCTGCTATTTCTCCTTTGCTTACTCCCCACACAAAGTGACCCACCCAAGGTATCAGGAGCAAGTTTCCTTGGATACCAAGGAACAAAGAGATCTCAAACACATTTTGGCCATATTACTTGATATATTATTGTCTTCAATCTTTTTCCAGGAGGTTGGAAGGCTATAAAGGCAATAAAGAATAAGAGGGAAGCTAATTTGATCTTGGTTACAGGAGTCTTTGTCCTTACCTAGGTCAATCCTGGATCTAATAAAAGCAACCAGAAATTAAAGCAGACATGTGAGGATCCTCCCACAGAGCCTCCCAGGACAGTCCTGTTAACAGTATGGAACCAAACATGGGAGGTCAAATATGGCTTGAATGATTTCTCAATCAC